>NC_090646.1:202078230-202233230 GCF_040937935.1 Hyperolius riggenbachi
AGCACTAAGCACACCTGCTGCATGTGCCTCCAGTCATCATCGGGGACGATGGACGGGATGTTGCTGGTCTTGTCCCTTCTCTGAGCAGCGGAAACAGTGGCCAGGGCAAGGTACTGTTTGACAGCGCGCTTCTGTTCAACCAGACGCTCCAACATCGCCAGGGTGGAGTTCCAGCGAGTCGGAACGTCAAGGATCAGCCAATGGCATGGCAGATCCAGCTCCTTTTGCACGTCTTCCAGGCTCGCACAGGCTGCAGCCGAGCGCCGGAAGTGACGCACAACGTTCCTTGCCGTTTCCAGCAGTTCGCCCATCCCCTGGTAGGTGCGCAAGAACTTCTGCACCACCAGGTTCAGCACGTGGGCAAGACAGGGGATGTGGGTCAGGTTTCCCCTGTCTATTGCGGCAACCAGATTGGCCCCATTGTCGGCCACCACCTCTCCGACTCTGAGGCCTCTGGGGGTCAGCCAAATCCTCTCCTGCTCCTGGAGTTTGGCCAACACATGGGTTGCCGTCAGCTTGGTCTTCCCAAGGCTGACCAAGTGCAGCAGCGCTTGGCAGTGGCGGGCCTTCACGCTGCTGCTGAGGCGGGGGGTTTGGCCAGGTGTGCCGGAGGATGGCAGAGGATCGGAGGAACCTGCTGCAGTTCCCCTGACCCTGCGGGGTGGCACCACCCACTGTGTTGCTGCTGCTGCTGTGCCCGCTGCTGCTCTCCCATCCTCACCCCCTTCCACCAAGCTGACCCAGTGGACAGTGAAGGACAGGTAGCGGCCTGTCCCGAAGCGGCTGCTCCAGGAGTCCATGGTGACGTGGACCCTTTCACCAACCGCGTGCTCCAGCCCTCGCTCCACATTGGCCATCACAAAGCGGTGCAGTGCAGGAATGGCCTTGCGGGAGAAAAAGTGTCTGCTGGGGAGCTGCCAGTCTGGGGCTGCGCAAGCAAGCAGCGCACGAATGTCGCTCCCCTCCTGCACAAGCGTGTACGGCAGGAGTTGGGAGCACATGGCCCGTGCCAGCAAGCCGTTCAGCTGCCGCACGCGACGGCTGCTGGGAGGCAGAGCCCTAACCACCCCCTGGAAGGACTCGCTCAAAAGGCTCTGGCGTGGCCTTTTGCTGGCACGGGAATCAGCAGACACAGCGGAGGAGGCCACTGAGGACTGGCTGCCAGAACAGGCCTCAGTGTCGGCGGCAGGAGTTGCAGAGGGGGGAGGAGCAGTGCGTTTCCGCACTCCTGCTGGTGCTGCTGGAGGAGCAGGAGGGCGGGTGGCTGCTGTTGCTGCTGCTGCTGAAGGCTGTGCAGTGATGGGTGTGGTGCCACTGCCAGCACCAGATGCCTTCAGCCTCTGGAACTCCTCATGCTGGTGGAAATGTTTCGCAGCAAGGTGGTTGATGAGCGAGCTGGTGCTGAACTTTAAGGGGTCTGCACCTCTGCTCAACTTCCGCTGACAGTGGTTGCAAGTGGCGTACTTGCTGTACACAGTGGGCATGGTGAAATATTGCCAGATTGGTGACAGAAACATCCCCCTACGGCATGGAAGCGCTGCTGCCTGTCTCCCTGTGGTGGTTGGGGGGGGGGGCTTGGGTGCGGCTGGTGGTGGTACTGGCAGATGCTGCTGCTGCTGCTGCTGAGCCTGAGACACCAGCAGGCTGTGGGACCTGCCTACTGCTGCCAATGCTTGCAATGATGCGCCTCCTTGCAAGGCCCACAAGCGCATCCTCCTCCTCCTCCTCAGAGCTGCTGAGGACGACATCCCCTGGAGGTGGTGGCACCCAGTCTCTGTCTGTCACCGGGTCATCATCATCCTCCCCCTCCTGAAACATGTCCTGCTGGGATGATGACCGCCCAAACTCCTCTCCTGATGCATGGATGGGCTGCTTGACTGTCGCCACAGTCTTGCTGTCCAATCCCTCATCCCCCAAAGTGCCCATCAGCATCTCCTCCTCAAGATCGCCAACAACAGCAGACAATTTACTCATGATGCCTGGGGTCAAAAGACTGCTGAATGACAGGTCGGCGAGTGACGGTGAACTGGCCTCCTCCCCAGACCCTGCTGGGCGGCTGCTGTGAACAGGGGTGGTGGTGGTGGTGGTGAGGGTGGAGGCCTCGGATGCAGAGCTGATTGCGGGCTGCTCATCCTCCGTCATGAGTTGCACCACAGTGTCTGCATGCTTTTCCTCAATGGGACGTTTCCGACCCGGCTGGAGGAAAATCGGAGCAGGTGCTACACGCTGCTGCTGCTGTGTCTCTGCAGCGTGAGTTGCAGATGCTCCTGCTGGGCGGCGCCCAAGGCATCCACGGCCAGTGGCTATGGGAGGAATGTTAGCCACTGACGCTGCTGCTGCTGCTGCGGAACTGTGCATGGTGGCGCGGCCGCGGCCTGCCACAATGCTGCTCCCTCTCCTCCTGATTCCCTTGCTGCCCTTCCCCTTGCCCAAACCGCGCTGGCTGCCACTTCCAGACATCTTCGATGTTTTGGGCGTATAGACAAAAGTTTTTTAAAAGGGCGGGTGAAAAGTGGGGTACTTTAATGGAGTGGGTTGGTGGGTGAGGTGACTGAGTGAGTGTCCCTAGTACAGTAAGTAAGTAGTAACAGTCAGGAAGTACAACTAGCAGTTACAATAATCAGTAGTAATCACAAGTAAATTTAGTGTGTGTACACTACAGACAGTGAGTGCACGCACGCGCAAACACGCGCAGGAGCTAGCCTATGAACAGTGACTGAGTGAGTGTCCCTAGTACAGTAAGTAAGTAAGTAGTAACAGTCAGTAAGTACAACTAACTAATTACAATAATCAATCAGTAATCAGAAGGAAATAGAGTGTGTGTAGTGTGTGTACACAGACAGTGAGTGCACACACGCAGGAGCTAGTAGCCTATGAACAGTGACTGAGTGTCCTAGACTCCTAGTACAGTAAGAGTAAGTAGTAACAGTAAGTACAACTAACTAATTACAATAATCAATCAGTTATCAGAAGGAAATAGAGTGTGTGACTGTGTGTAGTGTGTGTACACAGACAGTGAGTGCACACACGCAGGAGCTAGTAGCCTATGAACAGTGACTGAGTGTCCTAGACTCCTAGTACATTAAGAGTAAGTAGTAACAGTAAGTACAACTAACTAATTACAATAAGCAATCAGTTATCAGAAGGAAATAGAGTGTGTGTAGTGTGTGTACACAGACAGTGAGTGCACACACGCAGGAGCTAGTAGCCTATGAACAGTGACTGAGTGTCCTAGACTCCTAGTACAGTAAGAGTAAGTAGTAACAGTAAGTACAACTAACTAATTACAATAAGCAATCAGTTATCAGAAGGAAATAGAGTGTGTGTAGTGTGTGTACACAGACAGTGAGTGCACACACGCAGGAGCTAGTAGCCTATGAACAGTGACTGAGTGTCCTAGACTCCTAGTACAGTAAGAGTAAGTAGTAACAGTAAGTAAAACTAACTAATTACAATAATCAATCAGTTATCAGAAGGAAATAGAGTGTGTGACTGTGTGTAGTGTGTGTACACAGACAGTGAGTGCACACACGCAGGAGCTAGTAGCCTATGAACAGTGACTGAGTGTCCTAGACTCCTAGTACAGTAAGAGTAAGTAGTAACAGTAAGTACAACTAACTAATTACAATAAGCAATCAGTTATCAGAAGGAAATTGAGTGTGTGTAGTGTGTGTACACAGACAGTGAGTGCACACACGCAGGAGCTAGTAGCTTATGAACAGTGACTGAGTGTCCTAGACTCCTAGTACAGTAAGAGTAAGTAGTAACAGTAAGTACAACTAACTAATTACAATAAGCAATCAGTTATCAGAAGGAAATAGAGTGTGTGACTGTGTGTAGTGTGTGTACACAGACAGTGAGTGCACACATGCAGGAGCTAGTAGCCTATGAACAGTGACTGAGTGTCCTAGACTCCTAGTACAGTAAGAGTAAGTAGTAACAGTAAGTACAACTAACTAATTACAATAAGCAATCAGTTATCAGAAGGAAATAGAGTGTGTGACTGTGTGTAGTGTGTGTACACAGACAGTGAGTGCACACACGCAGGAGCTAGTAGCCTATGAACAGTGACTGAGTGTCCTAGACTCCTAGTACAGTAAGAGTAAGTAGTAACAGTAAGTACAACTAACTAATTACAATAAGCAATCAGTTATCAGAAGGAAATAGAGTGTGTGTAGTGTGTGTACACAGACAGTGAGTGCACACACGCAGGAGCTAGTAGCCTATGAACAGTGACTGAGTGTCCTAGACTCCTAGTACAGTAAGAGTAAGTAGTAACAGTAAGTACAAACAACTAACTAATTACAATAATCAATCAGTTATCAGAAGGAAATAGAGTGTGTGTAGTGTGTGTACACAGACAGTGAGTGCACACACGCAGGAGCTAGTAGCCTATGAACAGTGACTGAGTGTCCTAGACTCCTAGTACAGTAAGTAGTAACAGTAAGTACAACTAACTAATTACAATAATCAATCAGTTATCAGAAGGAAATAGAGTGTGTGTAGTGTGTACACAGACAGTGAGTGCACACACGCAGGAGCTAGTAGCCTATGAACAGTGACTGAGTGTCCTAGACTCCTAGTACAGTAAGTAGTAACAGTAAGTACAACTAACTAATTACAATAATCAATTACAATAATCAATCAGTTATCAGAAGGAAATAGAGTGTGTGTAGTGTGTACACAGAAAGTGAGTGCACACACACAGGAGCAGCTAGTAGCCTATGAACAGTGACAGTGAGTGTCCTAGTACAGTTACAGTATATAACTACAATACTAATACAATCAGTAGTAAAGGACAGCAGAAATACTGGTATAGAATAGAGAGAAATAAACAGAGGACAGGAGGACAGCTGCCCACACAGGCAAGGCCCTGAGGCCTAAAGCTGTAAGCCTGCAGCAGCTGGCCTGTCTCTATGTAACACAAAAGCTACTAACTAAAATACAATGTCTAACTAACTAACAACAATATAGGTGTGTATAGGAGGTGTATGTGAGCAAAAACGCTAGGTAAATGACCACAATAGAGCTCTTGCTAAGCCAAAGCACAAAGGAGCAACTCTCTCTCTGTACAAGTCTCAGGCAAACACGGAGAAACCTAACATGGCGGCCGCTATTTATAGGGTAGGGACTGGCCAGGGTCCCCCTCTGTGATTGGCTGCCGTCAGAGGGCCTGGGAGCCCTCTGATTGGCTCTAAGGACATCAATCTGGGCTATGACGCTATTCGAGCTCGGTACCGAGCTCGAATAGCGCCGTTTTGCTCGAATAGCTCGAATAGTCAATGGGCTATTCGAGTGTACGCGAATAGCCCATTCGAATAGCTACAGCTATTCGGAGCTCGAATACCGAGCTCGAATAGCTGGAAAAGAGCTCGAATATTCGAGCTACTCGAATATTCGAGCTCTGCTGAGCACCACTGATAACCATCATTTAAAATTATGTTACCATCTTGCATTCTTTGATGGTAGGGTCCCTGCCACTTTAGCAAACATGCCACTCTTACAAAATGTTTTTTTTGCTTGTGGTGCTAGCTTTGGTGAGGATCTTATTCTTTGACAATTTTGCCACCATGATACCCTTATTGTTGTTGTTTTAATAGAACCGTTATCTTTAACTTGCCACTGATATTACAGGAGGCTGGGACCAATTATATTCAAGGGGCTGCTGACAGAAACTGTGATTTCTGATTGCTGTTGTTTAGATGAGATATTCACAGAGGCATAACCACAGGGGAACAGCTCCCACAATCACTGTGGTGGCTACGCGACTACTAACCTTCCCTTCTTCCAATAGAGGGGTTGATCCTCCAGAGCAAGCTACACTGTTATGCAGGTAAAGAGCATGATGACTTGTTTTATTTTCCTTGCAAAATAGGCTCCCAGGCTGTGAGGGTCACTATGAAAAAGCAAAAGAAGGGAAAAAAACATTGGGGGGGGGGGGGGGGGGTCCTAACAAAGTTTTGCTCGGGACCCCATGATTTGTTGTTATGCCCTTGGATGTTAGATTTAACAACAACAAACAACTACTCTAATGAAAATCTTTAAAAGATTAAAGGGAACCAGAGACGAAGCATCCTCATGTATTTTAGCATATATATCAGTGGGGACATTAGAGAAAACACCTACACTGCTTTCTGTTTCAATATTTACTGTTCAGATTGATTCTTATCACCCCTGATAAAATCCCTGACTGAGCATTTAGTCTGGCTTTGTTCAGGAATCTTTATAGCTGAGTCCGTCTTCTGTGCTGTCTTTTCAAGCCCAAGCCTGCCCCCTTCTGGCTCTGCTCAGGAATCATTATAGCTGAGTCATTATAGCAAAGCCAGACTGAATGCTCAGTCAGGGATTTTATCTGGGCTGATAAGAAGCAATCTGAACAGTAAATAATGAAACAGAGAGCAGGGTAGGTGTTTTCTCTCTCTGTTCCCACTGATATACAGTATATGGTAAAATACATGAGGATGCTTCGTCTCTGATTCACTTTAAGCCTGTGTTTTTAATTACTTAATTGCTTAATTACTAAACATTGGTTGGGAAAGCCCATTTTTTAAAAGATCATGCAAATTAAATTGTGGGAGAGGGGCTGCAGGTGGAGTAGGATTTCATCAGCTTTTGTACTGCATCTGTTTCATGTTATGTGGTATAAACTCCAGCATTTAGGTAAGGGATAGGTTGTAAACTATGGGGACTGTCTAACAATGCTAGTTATCTATGTCTAGATTTAGGGGCTTGGTGTGCAAACATTCTTGATGGAAAAGAAGACACTGCTCCTGCTCACCCCAGTCCCCACCAGAGCCAGGTTTCTGGAAAGGCCACCAAGGCCCAGGCCTTGAGCAGCAGCTGGTGAAGGGGTGGGTGGTCATGGAAGATGGATTGCTGTATGTGGTAGAAGAGGCTGCAAATTAAATACAACGGTTGCAAATAAGGAGCAACACATGGAAATAGGGAGCTGCTGCCCAAGAGACCTGTATGGAACTGAAGGAGGCAGCTGTACATGAATGTTAGACATGGAAGAGGGGGCTGCACAAAGAATAGGAGGAGGGGTGCTGCACATGGAAGGGAAGCTACCAGAAAGCTAGCCTATGGGTGGAAAAAGTATAAATCTTGCCTTGGTCCCCACCACAACCGATTGGAAACCTTGCCATCAGCGTACTTAAATATGCCATTGAGAATCTCCATTAGTTCTGAACGCACATTTCTTTCATAGACAGGGGAAAATCCAAGGTTCTAGTATAATAATAATAATAATAATAACATATGAAGCACTGTATGCTGCCACAGTGGACTATTTGCGATGGTCTAGCCGCTTTGCTAGCCTTCACATGTATATAATAGCAAATTCAATAGCATTTAAACTTGAAAATTAAGTGCTAGCTTTTTTAAGCATGAAGTCAGAGGTTATAATAAATTAAACATGAAGTGCCAATAGTAATTTCTTTCTACCTTACTTTAATGGCACACTGATAAGCTGAAAACATTTACAATAATTAAACATTATCCCTATTAAAAAGTGCATTAAAGCAGGGGACTAATGACCCTTAGACTAGAAAGGTACTGCTTTTATCTGGATTAACAAATGAATTGCCTGTATATATACTTATTCAAGGTCTGATTTTGCGGAGAGTTCGTTTTTTTTCCATTTCTTAAAGCTCAACTAAACATGTAACATTGATATAGCGCATATCAGTCCTCTAAAAAGTAATGTTGTATTTGCTACTACTCTTCATGGATCGAGAAGGAAGAGGATTAAGGTTTCTTGAATATAGTTATTTAGGTATATACAGGTACAGTAGGTTGATGCCCACTTTCTGTATAATGCAATATTAGAGCTCAGGTGAGAAAGCAATCCAACCCCGAGATTTCTGAGAGAGATACACTCAGGTATGCAGAAAAGGCTGCTTAGCTCAGCTTAAAATCAGTCCTTTTCTGGAAAGCACATGCTGTGCTGGACTGATAAACTAAGTTTTTGGAGCTCTGAATTACTAAAGAAGACTGTCTTGCATTTTATTTAGTTGTTCATTTTAATTTTGGGACAAACAATAGGTTTCCACCCTGTAGATATGCTTTTCTACTGATTGTCTTCTTAAGTTTAGAGTGTGCTGTATCTAGTGGCAATGTTTTTGTTTATGTTTTGTTTCCTGTTTTCTGCACATAAGGTAGACAACCTGCAAATTGTCTTTACATCACAAATAAACACTGGTGTTGGTGATTCACATAATAACTCAAGACCAAGACTTGGTTTGCAGTTTTTTACTGTGCCTCTCCCAGAGGGCAAAAAGCACCTGCTACCTGTTCACCGGCATATTGCATTTATTACATTTTATTCACCGGCTATCTATTACTTTCCAGACATAACAGATTATTCTAAATAAAACTGCAACCATGAAAATAATACACTCTCAGTGAATCCTTTGTACATATTCAGAGGAGTTCATCTGTAGACAAACTCAGTAGCCACTTTCTGCAGTAGACAATCAGAAGTCCTGTTTTACAAAGACACCAACATGTGTCAGATTTTTGTTATCTGAGACAAAAGACAAAATGTGTAGTAGTAGCAATAGAGTATTGTGCCGTGTTACCCATCAGTAAAAGTTCTTGCTGTTAACACAACATTTGTGAATGTACCATGTGTACATCTGGCATGAATACACATCTTCCATTGTGATTGGCCTTTCCTTCAGTGATTCTTCATGCTGGATAATACTTGATCAGCCATTATTGTCATGGGCGTCCGCACATACGGCAAAACCGGGCATCTGCCCGAGCCTGGCTGCCCGCTGCCCCCCCCCCCTGGCCGCGTGCCCGTGCAGCCAGAAGGAGGGAAGCAGCGCAGAGAAGAGAGAGAGCTATGGGCACAGTGAGGAAGGGCGGACGTCTCCCCCCCCCTTCCCTCACCTTAGGGGGCTCTCTCTCCCTCGCTGTCCTCTCCGGAATGAAGTGTGCTGTGCAGCGGCTGGGCAGCGGGCAGAACTACCTCGTCTCGCTCCTGCGCCGGAGGTTTTGGTGCCGCACTCTGGTCTGGATCAGGCCAGAGTAGCGGCTAATCCATCCGGGGCGTGCGACGAGAGGCCCCTAAGGTGAGTGCCCATAGCTCTCCCTCTTCTCTGCGCTGCTCCCCTCGTGCTGGGGCACACATGGCCACTTTTTCTTGGGACATATACCCCTGCCTACATATACTGGGACATATCCCCCTGGCTACATATACTGGGCACATATACCCCTGCCTACATATACTGGGCATATATACCCCTGCCTACATATACTGGGGACATATACCCCTGGCTACATATACTGGGCACATATACCCCCTGCCTACATATACTGGGACATATACACCTGCCTACATATACTGGGGACATATACACCTGCTTACATATACTGGGCACATATACCCCTGTCTACATATACTGGGACATATCCCCCTGGCTACATATACTGGGACATATACCCCTGCCTACATATACTGGGTCATATACCCCTGCCTACATATACTGGGACATATTCCCCTGCCTACATATACTGGGACATATCCCCCTGGCTACATATACTGGGACATATACCCCTGCCTACATATACTGGGACATATCCCCCCTGGCTATATTTACTGGGACATATACCCCTGCCTACATATACTGGGACATATACCCCCTGCCTACATATACTGGGACATATACCCCTGCCTACATATACTGGGACATATACCCCTGCCTACATATACTGGGACATATACCCCTGCCTACATATACTGGGACATATCCCCCTGGCTACATATACTGGGACATATACCCCTGCCTACATATACTGGGACATATACCCCCTGCCTACATATACTGGGACATATACCCCTGGCTACATATACTGGGACATATCCCCCTGGCTACATATACTGGGACATATCCCCCTGGCTACATATACTGGGACATATACCCCCTGCCTACATATACTGGGACATATACCCCTGCCTACATATACTGGGACATATACCCCTGCCTACATATACTGGGACATATACCCCTGCCTACATATACTGTGACATATACCCTTGCCTACATATACTGGGACATATACCCCTGCCTACATATACTGGGGACATATACCCCTGCCTACATATACTGGGCACATAAACCCCTGCCTACATATACTGGGCACATATACCCCTGACTACATATACTGGGCACATATACTCCTGGCTACCTGTTCTGGGGACATCTCTACCCCTGGCTACCAGTTCTGGGGACATCGATACCGCTGGCCACCTATTCTGGGGACACCTATAGACCTGGGGCTACCTATTTTTGGAGAACCACTCTGCCTATTTATGTGAAAAGCTGGCTATTTATGTGCCTCATGACTGCTGAATTTGTCTTGTTGCGGGCCTCATGGTTACTGACTTTGTCTTGTTGGGGGCCTCATGATTGCTGAATTTGTCTTGTTGGGGGCCTCATGATTGCTGAATTTGTCTTGATGGGGGGGGGGCCTCATGATTGCTGAATTTCTCTTGTTGGGGGTCACATGATTGCTAACTGCGAGACTATGGAAAAAGCTGAATCATCATCATATGAGACAATAGCATTAAACCTACTTTTTCCGCTTTTTAAAACAGAAAATGAAACTGGGCGGTTCTAAAAAAAATGAATAATTTTTTCAGGAGTACGATGGATGAAATTGTTTATCTTCACAGTTTATTTTCAACTTAATTTTCCATAATGTTCATGTATGAGTTAAAACGTTTGTATTTAGTTTAAATTGCTGTTGGCACTTTGTGATAGTAAAGTGACTTTGCAGTTTGGACACTCGACCTCCAAAAGGTTTGCCACCACTGTCCTAATCTAATGTCCCACCATTGCTTAGTTCATGTAAACTTGTCTCCACCCACGACCACACCCACATTCTGGTTCATGACCACACCCATTTTTTGGTGATGTAGCTCCATTTTTTGGCGCGCTACGGACGGATCGACGGGAATCGACGGGAACGATCGATTTCGGATCGTTCTGTCAGCTGTCACAGCCAATTCAATCACTGTGATCAAATCGGCCGTATATCGGCGGGAAAATCGTTAGGTGTATGGGCCCCTTTACAGGGGAAATGTTATGTGATCAGAAATGAAAGACAAAACAGGTGACTTTTCAGTTTTGATTATACAGTGGCTTGCAAAAGTATTCAGCCCCCTTGAAGTTTTCCACATTTTGTCATATTATTGCCACAAACAGGAATCAATTTTATTGGAATTCCACGAGAAAGACCAATACAAAGTGGTGTACACGTGAGAAGCAGAACGAGAATCATGATTTTTTACAAATCAATAACTGCAAAGTGGGGTGTGCATAATTATTCAGCCCCCTTTGGTCTGAGTGCAGTCAGTTGCCCATAGACATTGCCTGATGTGTGCTAATGACTAAATAGAGTGCACCTGTGTGTAATCTAATGTCAGTACAAATACAGCTGCTCTGTGACGGCCTCAGAGGTTGTCTAAGAGAATATTGGAAGCAACAACACCATGAAGTCCAAAGAACATACCAGACAGGTCAGGGATAAAGTTATTGAGAAATTTAAAGCAGGTTTAGGCTACAAAAAGATTTCCAAAGACTTGAACATCCTACGGAGCACTGTTCAAGTGATCATTCAGAAATGGAAGGAGTATGGCACAACTGTAAACCTACCAAGACAAGGCCATCCACCTAAACTCACAGGCCGAACAAGGAGAGCGCTAAACAGAAATGCAGTCAAGAGGCCCATGGTGACTCTGGACGAGCTGCAGAGAGCCACAGCTCAGGTGGCGGAATCTGTCCATAGGACAACTATTAGTCATGCACTACACAAAGTTAGTCTTTATGGAAGAGTGGAAAGAAGACAGCCATTGTTAACAGAAAAGCATAAGAAGTCCCGTTTGCAGTTTGCCACAAGCCATGTGGGGGACACAGTAACCATGTGGAAAAAGGTGCTCTGGTCAGATAAGACTAAAATGGAACTTTTTGGCCAAAATGCAAAACGCTATGTGTGGCGGAAAACTAACACTGCACATCACTCTGAGCACACCATCCCCACTGTCAAATATGGTGGTGGCAGCATCATGCTCTGGGGGTGCTTCTCTTCAGCAGGGACAGGGAAGCTGGTCAGAATTGATGGGAAGATGGATTGTGCCAAATACAGGGCAATCTTGGAAGAAAACCTCTTGGAGTCTGCAAAAGACTTGAGACTGGGGCGGAGGTTCACCTTCCAGCAGGACAATGACCCTAAATATAAAGCCAGGACAACAATAGAATGGTTTAAAACAAAACATATCTATGTGTTAGAATGGCCCAGTCAAAGTCCAGATCTAAATCCAATCGAGATCTGTGGCAAGATCTGAAAACTGCTGTTCACAAACTCTGTCCATCTAATCTGACTGAGCTGGAGCTGTTTTGCAAAGAAGAATGTGCAAGGATTTCAGTCTCTAGATGCACAAAGCTGGTAGAGACATACCCTAATAGACTAGCAGCTGTAATTGCAGCAAAAGGTGGCTCTACAAAGTGTTGACTCAGGGGGCCGAATAATTACGCACACCCCACTTTGCAGTTATTGATTTGTAAAAAATGTTTGTAATCATGTATGATTTTCATTCCACTTCTCCCGTGTACACCCCCTTGTACTGGTCTTTCACATGGAATTCCAATAAAATTGATTCATGTTTGTGGCAGTAATGTGACAAAATGTGGAAAACTTCAAGGGGACCGAATACTTTTGCAAGCCACTGTAAATGCCTCCAGGGTTGGAGCTATCTTGACTGGAGGGGGCAAGGCATTCCAAAGTGTAGGGGAAGCATGACAGAAGGCACTGGCTCCAAAGGTTTTAAGTTGTACTTGGGGGTGGTCAAGTTATTAGATTCTGTTGTCCTGGAGAATATGTCATGCATTGCTTTGAATGTTAGCATGCCAATTTTGATAAGGGTCTTCATATAATGGCTACATGAACAACACAACATAAATATTGCAATAGCTGAAAGTACATTGCAATTTTTTCTTTATTAAGGGTTATACTAAAAAAAAAAAAAACAATTCCCTATAGGTAAAAGTTTGCGCTTTCAAGTTTTGAAGGACATACCTTAGTTAAAACAATGACACCACTAAATAAAGATTCTTCTTGGTAACTATAGCTGTCCATTGAAAGCATCCAGGAATGACTGCAGTCAGTGTACTGCCATACATTAATATTCAATAGCTTAGAGAAATGTTAATTGATAAGGCTTAGCAGAGCAGGCTCTGAATGACAATCAAGCAGCGCTTTTCTTCCAAGTCTTTGAGTGTGTTTTTTTTTCTCTTTCCTCCAGCTGAAGTAATCCACTAGAAAGTCAATCATGATTTCATTTGATTTTATTAGTCTGGGGATGTTTAACCAGACCAGAATAACGCTACATTTTTTTCCCTTACTCTTCATTTCTCCCTCAAACCCGTCATACATTTTTATAATACTTAAAAAACACAGCTTTCCTATATAGCTTGGAAAGCGCAAACAAATCACGCCTCTGTAAAATGTTGCACGTCAATATATATGTCTGAATTGCACAGTGTGACGTGAAGGATAATGATTACTATATAATTTCCATCTCCGCATTTCCAAGTTTAGTCTATAAATATCCATTGTTTGCATACTTCTGTATCCAGCCAAGGCAGCACACATCATTAAACAAACAAGTCATTTATGCACACAAGGAAACAATATATGGATTGCATTTTTGTTTTCCTGTTCTGTTAGCGTTTCCTGCAAGTTGCTTGTTGGTTTGTGCTATCTGTACAGAACATAAATCAAATTAAAGGAAATCCATAAGTGAAATGCATGGTGCTTCTGAAATAACATGAGAAATAACATCACAGCATGCTTACTGTAATGATATGCTGAGGAATTCCGGCTGCTTATAACTGATGCAGGTGTCACCGCAATAGTTCAGAGCTTTCACACTAAGGAGATAATTTACTAAATGAGTCATTTTTCACTTATCCCAAAGAACCTGTGTGACACCTTGTCATGTACTGGGAAATTTAATAAAGACATTGTCTCCCCTGTACATGATTATATTGTGGAACAGATTTAGTGACCTAAATAAAAGAGAGAGGAAAAAAAATGAAATCGTTTTGTGAGCCATCGACACTTATGTAATTGATGATGGACAAATGACGGGCAATGGGTGAAGATTTTGTAATAATTATGCAGTACTTTCATGTTACATGTTTCTGAAACCTCCACTCCAAGCCATTCTGCCAAGCTCAATGCTATGGCAGTTTAAGCCGCCTTCCTAGTAACCCTATAATATAAGAGACGATCACTTATCCCAAAATATATGGGCCCACTCCACAATTGGGAGTGAAACCTTTGAAATGCAACTCATGTATGATTGCATTTAAAACTGATGGGATACCAGCTATTTTTGGAATGACTACAGAGAGCTGGGAAATTTTCTCCTGAGGAAGGGAACCTCACTTTGTTCAGTGTTCATGAAATGCATTGAGAATCATCATAAGCCTCAGCTGAACTACACAAGCTTATGGATATTCATTCATTCACGGGTAGAATAATCCCACTGTGAACATGTTTGTTTGAGGGAAACAGTATATAAGATAAGAAATTATCCCATTATATTGTTTCCTTGATAGGTGGACAATTGAATATTACTAGTAGTGTAAGCAATGTATAATTATTTAAATGTCATGCTGTGCCAATCTTTTGTGTTTCTATATACAATTTTAAAGAGAATCTGTACTCTAATATTCTTACAATAAAAAGCATACCATTCTATTCATTATTTTTTCCTGTGCCCCTCTGTGCTGTTTCTGCCACTCTCTGCTGCAATCCTGGCTTGTAATTAACAGTTTTAGGCAGTGTTTACAAACAAACTAACCAGCTTCTAATAGGCTCAGCTAAGCATAGTGTGTGAGTCATTCACAGTATGCAGGGGGCCTGCAGAGGGTGTGTATTGCTTCTACCAATCACAAGCAGCCCTGCACATTCCACACAATCAATCCTTAGCCTGACAAACAGGACAGAGGAAAGATACATTGATTTATTACAGAGACAGTGCAGTTAGGAAAGACTGCAGTAAGCCAGAGCAGATTAGAAAAGGCATAGGAACTTATAGGATAGAAGAACTAAGGCTGAAAAATTTGTTACAGAGTCTCTTTAAATGTTGAGTTTTTGTACGAATACTGAAATATTGAAATTTAGATGACCCGATTAACAATTATTGACTCTATAGTATGGTAATATCTTCTCTGAATAATCCCAATTGATTGGATACATAGGATTGACATCTTAAATGGGATGTGGGGGACCTACAATAATGTAAAAATACACTGAGAAGAGACCTGTGACTGGTCTCCCTCTTGATATTTGGCATTGTTATTCAAATGTTTCTGAATATGGTTTGACAGTACCAAACATAGTTTCAATACCTTTGCCTACTTTGGCACAGCCTTATCAAGGTACCCTAACCTCCATTCTAAGCATATTTAGTCCTGTTACTTTATACAAAATAAACCTCTTTTTTGTAATCATCTACTCTAAAACATGTTCACTTAACTCAGTTCCTTCTGACATGCTCCACTCTCGGCTGGTTCACATTGGGGCGATTCTTCAGCGCTTTACTGATCGCCGGCAATCAGCAAAGTGCTGTTACAATGTATCCCTATGGATGCATTCACACTGCAGCGGTTGCGATTTAGATCAATCACAAACGCGCTGCATGCAGCGTTTTGGGGGCAAGTGCTCTGTGATTCCCGTTCTATTGAACGGGAATCACAAGTGCAAATTGCGCTGAATCGCAAGATTTTGCCTGCAAATCGCGGAGCTAAAAGCACTTAGTGTGAACCGGCCCTCACATCTCCGTTCTAGTTCCTGTGAGCACTGAACTATTCAGCCTCACTCTCTTCACTTTTGTCCTGTCTTGATTTCAAACATGCAGTCATGCTTTCTGTCCTAAAGAAGCCTTCTGTTGACTCTATTTTTTCTATACTTTGTTAACCTTTCAATTTTCCAGCTGTTTTTCTACTTCTCTACTCCATTATGCCTCAAGGTTACTAGAAAACATTTTATATTTTTTCCCAGTTGTACCTTTTTCCTGTGAACCTTTTCAGTAGAGGTACTGACCTGCACACTCAACCAAAGCTATCTATACCAAAGTAGCCAATCAACTCCTTAAAGAGAATCTGTATTGTTAAAATCGCACAAAAGTAAACATACCAGTGCATTAGGGGACATCTCCTATTCCCCTCTGTCACAATTTCGCCGCTCCCCTACGCATTAAAAGTGGTCAAAAAAAGTTTTTAAAAGTTTGTTTATAAACAAACAAAATGGCCACCAAAGCCGGAAGTAGGTTGATGTAGTTGATGTACAGTATGTCCACACATAGAAAATACATCCATACACAAGCAGGCTGTATACAGCCTTCCTTTTGAATATCAATAGATCATTTGTGTGTTTACCTTCTTCCCCCTGCAGCTCTCATCCACTGAAGAGTGAAAGGCTGATTGTTTCTTCCTTCAGACAGCTCTGCCCGGTGTCTGTAATTCCTCAGCATGTGACAGCCCAGGCAGCCAGCTCCTGTCACAGCCTAACAGAGGACGATTTATCCAGCTTGTAAAAGATAAGAGAGCAGAGAGGCTGCCTAATGTAAATAACACACATGGGAGTGTGCATAGAGGGGGCCTGGGGGGGCGTGCATAACAGATCAACAACACTGGAGAGTTGGCAGCCTTCCAGACACAGGGCGACAAATCTGACAGGGGAAAGATAAGTTGATTTATTACAGAGATGGTGATAGTAGAAAGTGCTGCAGTAAGCCAGAGCACATTAGAATAGGTTTAGGATGGTAGAAAACAGGATGACATTTTTGTTACAGAGTCTCTTTAAAACAATATGGTGGTGTAGTGGATAGAACTCTCACCTTGCAGTGCTGGGTCCCTGATTCAAATCCCAGCCAGAAAACTATCTGCATGGAGTTTGTATGTTCTCCCCGTGTTTGTGTTGGTTTTCTCCAGGCATTCCGGTTTCCAACCACATCAGAAAAAACACAGATAAGTTATTTTGTTTCCCCCTGGCCCTAGACTACAATGGACATATGAATATTGTAGGGATTAGAATGTGAGCCCCTCTGAGGGACAGTTAATGGCAAGACTATATACTTTGTACAGCATTCTGAAGATATTGGCATTTGGCACTATATAAAAACTAAATAATAATAATAAAGAACCCAATTACATGTTGATTTTCCCAGGTTATTCTCTGTTATCCATACTCTGTTTTTGACATCATTAACTATGCCCTTCTTCAGTTAAACATGCAGTTACTGATCATGGATTTGACTTTCCAATGAGTGGTGGTGGTGGGGGGGATGCATACCACACTGCCTCTAGGTCACTGGGAAGTGAGGGAGGCCCTTTCCCTCTCCCTCTTCTCAAGGTACCTTCTTTTTCACTTCTCTGGAAGCAGCTGCCTGTCCTTCCAGTGCACAGTAGTGCAACAGAGCAGGTGAACTTCTTTTCTCCAGTACCAGGTCCTGAGGCCCACAGCTAATGTAGGTAGAGGGACCTTTAGGGCTGGATTGCCTTGTCAGGTCCTGAAGCAGGACCCAAGTAGCAAAGCAAGTAAAACACGAGATGGATAATTCATTCCTGTGGCAATATACTGTATACTGTATTTATTTGGTACACAAATACTGTAGAACTCTTCATGTGTGCATGCAATATCAGTTTAGCCCAAATACATACTTATTCTATTATGGACATGGTGATATGATATTGTGGAGAGAAGGCACCACACTTTAATGCAAATACTACAGATTTTATACATTGATGGAGAAATCCTGTACCTGTTTAGAAATTGTTATGCAATCCTTTACATATATCCATAACAGCCCCTGATGAGTCCATAGGACGAAACGCGTAGGGCGGAGTCAGGTGCGACTGACATCACCAGGTTGCGGAATCGCTCACCGGCCGGCCGGGACTTGCAAGTGGAATTAGCGGGCATACCGTGGTGGAGGAACGGGATGCCGACGCCACTCGAGGGGGTTAAAATCACTGGGCTTATCAGCCCGACAGGTGCCATACCTACTTGGATTATGTAAGTGCGCTGTATAGCGCAGGCTGAATACTAGTGTCTATATCAAGTTGCGCTATGAGGATTTTTATTGTTTATGTTTTTACATGGAATCTGGATTAAATGTTTTACTGCTTGGCACGGAACTGCCTGTTGCTAGTCATTTGTTGACAACAAACGCTAGATCCACCTGGAAGTGAGGTGGAAAGAATCTGGTGAGCGGTTATTAATGCTGGAACTCCGGACATGTTTATTCACTGTTTTATGAATCACGTGTGCTTCACTATTTTCACCAGGGGAGTGTGGTTATGTGCATTTAATACAGTAATGCACTACGTGTAGTGTGTTTACATTTGCAGACATAAAGAGTCACAAAAGAGGAGCGCTGTCATTCATCATTTTGCATATATCTATAACTGAAAACACAATAACTGCATACAAAAGTGATCTACTGGATCGTGTGATATGAATTTCTCGGTGTTTTGGATATCTGACAACCTTCTGCAGTCAAAGTAAGTCTAAGTTTCAATAGCCACAGCATTGTCATAACATTTAGGCAGATAATTAATAATTATGATTAATGTCTGCATACATCCATGATATTATATTGATTTATAGTTTGATCATTTTGAGACTGTAGGAGAGTGTCTGAGCTGTTTTCAATTTTTATCAGTAGAGAAATGCTATGATTTCTTTTGTTTTGTGTTGTACATAAGATACTGTTGGATTCTTTTGAGAATATAATTAGCCTAAAATAATATTTTTCATTATTATACAACATTTTTGTAGCTGAAACCAAATGTGAAGTAACCTTACAAAAAAATTACTTACTCATGGAGAGAGAAGGCTCTGTATCTCATAAAGCCTTCCCAGTCCTCTCTCTCGGTGCCTTCGGTTCACCGCTGTTCCCCATTGAAATTCTGTGCCTCGTGTCCCCCAGTGCTTCTGAAGATGGGTTGCTCCGTACTGCACATGCACGTATGCACACACTCCTGATCTTATGTGTACACAGTATAGACCTGCTCATCTTCATTGGGGATGCTAGTATTTCTAAAGCCTTTTTGAGGACTCCTAAAGGTGTATTCAACCACTGGGTTGAATAATTTTCATGGGAGGACAGACAGCCAAGGACAGAGGGCATGGAGGGAGGACAGGGAGGGATCTATGGGATTTTTTTTTCAGGTGACTTCAGTTTTACTTTAATATGCTGTTTGATACACAGATTGCTGGAGATTCTTCCTGGAAAATGTCATCTGTTGATAAACCAGTGTTCAGTTGCACTGCCTTGCTTTTAGGTGGCACCAATAAGAGACCAAATCGAATGTCCCTGCAGTAGTGACTGATGACCACACCACCATGCACTAAATATCAAAGGTGAGATAAAGTTGCAGTAACAAAAATACTGTCTTAGTTTTTCCTTGTTGATTCAAACACTTTCATTGAATCTGACCTCCATCTACTGTAGCAAAACATCCAAACAATTCCATTTCAATCTAATTATTATTATTATTGTTTTATGAAGAACAGGGGCGTAACTAGACTTCATACGGTCACCGACCCCCCCCCCCCCAACCCCATGCAAGTAACGTTATCAGGAGCCAGCAAATGGCAGCAGAGAGTGTTCTGCTGTGAAGCAGGAATTTTTTAAAATAACTTGCTGCACTTGTGGTTGGGTAGAGGGAGGAAACGGGGCCCCAAAGCACAAAACATCCAGGGCCCCCTGTGATGGCAAGGGTTGCAGGGGTGATTGTTACGCCCATGATGGAGAGCCAACATATTCCATGGGGCTGTATAAAGTAAGAAACAAACGTGGGGTACAAAATAATTCAGACAATGGTGTACACCAATATACAAAATACAGCAGCTTATCGATCAAAACATTGATTAGGAATGTTGTAAAATCTCTGACACTTTGTAAGGAAGGAGAAGCAGGACAGGAGCAGTGGAGAGATCATTGGCCCTGATTCATGATGGCTGCTATAGCAGTGCAAGCTACTTGACAGCAGTGCAAGATAAATCCAGGGCTGCACGCAATGCATGGTCATGCTGTGCAACGTGCCTTCCTTAGTTACGCACTCTGCTTACATAGCATGCTCCTTTAAATGCCAGGTGCTGCTGTGAAGTATCACAACCGCAATTCTTCACTAGCGTGGCCGCAACTATGTTGATTAACATAGTAGCGGCCACACAAGTGAAGTATCGCGGTCGTGGATTTAGAGCTATAGCAGTGCAGCTTCATGAATCAGGAACATTGTTCCATGTGGTTTTAGTAATGCTCAATTTATTTTGGCTAAAGCTTATCAAAAACTGAATATGCCATGTAGGAAGGGAATCAATCATTGTCAGATGGAATTCCAATCAAACAGGGATCAATCAGCTTGGCATATTGGGTATAATCAAGCCACATATGGCTCTCTCTAGGCCATAATGCATGGTTCAGTGATTAGCAATTGACAATAGTTATCTGGTGTTATCAGCTGAAGCACTATCTCTGTAGTCACATAAATGTATGCTACCTAGTGTAATGCATACCCTGCCAGGCATCTGCTCCAAGTATATTTATCCTTCTATATTCCAGGTCATTGCCATTGCCTTCAATGATCTTCAAAAAGAAACAGACAATTCAAGATATTTTTTCAATGTCATCTTCCTAATGACATTGAAGAAATTCTTCCTTCTCAAACCTAGATAAAAAGTAAAGCCTGCTTAGGATATCATTCACAGTCAGTCACCATTAGAACTATTTTCCCATCCAGGTCAGGATGAGCAGATTGATCTTTTGTAAGCAATATACTGTATCTGCACAAAAGTTGACTAACATCTACTAAGTCAGTCTATGTGTATTTTGGCATTTATTCAGGCATCTCCAAGTAGTTTATTACCACTTGGGGTACCACACAGAGTCAGGCCCACTTCTGGGGAACCATGCATGAATGTTACCTGACAGTATATCTTATCTATCTTCCTTGAAATTTAGGTGGCAAGCCTTATGTCCACCTCTTTAAAAAAATGGTAAATCATGTGTAGCCCATTGGGTGTGGGACAGGTAAAAATGGCGCCTAGGGTCAAGAATGTAAACATGGCGCCGCATTGACTTATATTATATAACACTATTTAGCGTTATAAGTGTAAAAAATGGTGTATGCAGGGTGACTTACACTTATATATAAATAGCATTATAAGGGCTAAAAAATAGCACAAGCAGGGGGGCTAGAGATAAGGCAGCGGGGGTCGGGGGGAGAGGCAGTGGGACACTGGTGTTAGACATCAGGGGTCAGGGGGAGAGGCAGCGGGGGTGGAGGGAGGATGTGTGTATATGCATACATTACCATGTTCTGGCCGGCGATCGCTCCTTGACTTTCTCAGTTAGTTTGCTGTAGACCTGCATCCAGCCAATCACCATACAGGGATATGGTGATTGGCTGGATGCAGGACTACAGCAAACTAACTGAGGAAATGAAGGAGTGATGCCGATCGCAGGTCGGGACAGGGTAATGTATGCATATGCACAGGGTTGCTCGGGTAGTACTTTTTAATACCCGCCTGGATCCGGATTCGGGTACCCAGATTCCCAGATCCGATTCGGGTATCCGGATCCGACCTTGTGGATATCCGAGTGAATTTGGATATCCGACCAAATTACCCGCGGGTACCCGACCTATTCGGGTACCCGGATAGAAAAAACGGAAGTGCCCTTTAAATAGCTTTAAAAAGAGTTTTTAGGGTAAATGATGCATGTAGCATTATGTTTTTTTAAAGGGAAAAATTATTTTATTATTTGGTGGACATAAAATGAACAAAAAAAAAAGCTGTCAATTAACATCAGGACTAGGTTCCAGACAGCGGTCATGCAGCCCACATTGTGTCCAAAGTCCAATCGCACAACTGGGACATGACAGTTTTCAGCCCAGACACCTCCAAAAATGACACCGCAAGTCAGCAATTGTGTTTTGGGTTGAATATAGGTGGTGGCATCAGCAGCAGTGGCCTGTGGCACCGTGGCGGTGGGAGCCAGCGCCAGCTTGCTTCAGCCTCTTGAACGCCTCATTCTCAACAACATGTTTTTTGGCCAGATGGGTGATGTAGCTGGAGGTGCCATACTTGTAGGGGTCACAACCTCTGCTCATCTGTAGTTTGCACACATTGCATATGGCAAACTTGCTGTCCAATGAGGGCAAAGTGAAAAACCGCCAGATTGGGGAGGTGAAGATTCCCCTGTGGCCTGAATGGGATGCTGCGGCTTTTCTCCCTGTGGTGGTTGGAGTGGTGCGGCTGGTGGTAGCGGCAGAAGGATGTGGTGGGTGCCACATTCCATGGCAACTGTCTGCAATGCTGATCCTGCGTGCCAAACCCACCGATGCATCCTCCTCCTCAGAGTCAGAGCTGACATCCCCATCCTGTGGATGGTAGTCACGGTCCTTCATCCCATCATCAACATCATACCCCCCCTCCTCAAAACCCAGAACATCTTCCTCAAACGGCGAACAGCCCTGAGTTCAATCGTGGCGCCTGGAGCGAAAAGCTCGTTGACTGAAGGTAGGCTGCCCGCTGGGGTCGACACTGACACGGCAGACCTTCTGAGGATGGCGAGCGCGCGCAATGCGAAAATTCGTATGAAAACGCCCGTGCTAACAGTTAGCACTCTTTTGTGAATCAAGCCCTATCTGTCTAACTGTCACACTGAGTTGCAAAAAGTGCTGTCTGTCAACCCTGTATGCAGTGCACGATTAGGACACCAAGAAGGCAAGGAGACATCCGAGCCAACCAGATGTATATTACACAACCCCAATGGCTGTCTTGACACAAACGAGGTCTGACATGCTGCAAACATGGGAGTGCACTCGTTGTGTAATATACATCTGGTTGGCTCAGATGTCTCCTTGCCTTCTTGGTGTCCTAACCATGCACTGCATACAGGATTGACAGACAGCACTTTTTGCAACTCGGCCTGATGAAGGGTCTTTCTGGACCCGAAACGAGCGTGTCGTTGCCTCTATTTATATTGCATTAAGTCTATGAACAAAGTATATGTCTGTGCTATATATTCTGTATTGGAAGCACCTGCAAGGAATTTCTCATGGAGAATTTTAATGAAACTTTTTCTTGAATTTTGTGTCAATAAAGTTCTTTTGATATTTTTGTACTTTGAAGATCCTGTATGAATTTTTTTCAAAATCCTTTCTATATACTTCAAGTTTGTGGAGGGGTGAAGTGGATGACCCCAAAAAGGATTTATAGGTTTTTTTTCTTTTTCCCTTTGTAAAAAGCACAGTACTCCCAATGATATTCTAACTGTCACACTGACAATGCTCAGCACAGCAGCACTGCAGTAATCTGTAGTAAGATAACATAGTACTACTCTCTCTAAGAACTAAAGGTAGCCATACACTGGTCGATTTGCCATCAGATTCGACCAACAGATAGATCCCTCTCTGATCGAATCTGATCAGAGAGGGATTGTATGGCTGCCTTTACTGCAAACAGATTGTGAATCGATTTCAGCCTGAAACCGTTCACAATCTGTGGTGGTGGTGGTGCTTCCGCTGCTCCCCCCTCCCCCCCCCCCGCATACATTACCTGCTCCGGCCGGCGCGACTCCCCCCGGTCTCTGCTGTCTTATTCTCTGCTCTGGTCTGGTCTCCGGGTCCAGCTGGCTTCACTTCATCCTGTCTGGGGAAAGTTTAAACAGTAGAGCGCCTTCTACTGTTTAAACGTCCTGCCGGGACAGGAAGAAGTGAAGCTTGCCGGACCCGGAGACTAGTGTTGGGCGAACAGTGTTCGCCACTGTTCGGGTTCTGCAGAACATCACCCTGTTCGGGTGATGTTCGCGTTCGGCCGAACACCTGGTGGTGTTCGGCCAAACTGTTCGGGTTCGCCCGAACGGCTCATTGCCTGGCCGAACAGGGCCCCTGTTCGGCACGAACAGGGCCCTGTTCGCCCGAATACTGCCCCCCTATGGGGTCGCAGGCATAAGGGGGGAGCATGCCCCGATCGTGGGGGGGGGGGGTCGGAAATTCCCCCCACCCCCTCCGCTAGCGCTCCCCCCTCTGCCCGCTTCCCCATTCAAAAGTTAGGAAGTGAAACTGTACCTGTGCGGTAGTGGGTGGCTGGCAGTGGGCGGCACTATGGAGTGACTGAGGAGGAGGAGGAGTCCGGAGAGTGACGCGTTGAGGGAGGCCGGGCAGCGGGCGGATCAGCAGTAGTACCGTACTACTGCTGATCCGCCCACTGCCAGGCCTCCCGCAACGCGTCACTCTCCGGACTCCTCCTCCTCCTCAGTCACTCCATAGTGCCGCCCACTGCCAGCCACCCACTACCGCACAGGTACAGTTTCACTTCCTAACTTTTGAATGGGGAAGCGGGCAGAGGGGGGAGCGCTAGCGGAGGGGGTGGGGGGAATTTCCGACCCCCCCCCACGATCAGGGCATGCTCCCCCCTTATGCCTGCGACCCCATAGGGCCCCCAAAAGCGGGATGTTCGGGGAGTTCGGGGTTCGGCCCGAACATGCCGAACATTGCGGCCATGTTCGGCGAACTTTCCCGAACCCGAACATCCAGGTGTTCGCCCAACACTACCGGAGACCAGACCAGAGTGGAGAAGAAGACAGAGGAGACCTGGGGAGTCGCGCCGGGAGAGCAGGTAATGTATTGCAGCTGTATTGCGTCGGTCGTCGGGCACTCGAACGCCGCTAGCGACGCGCTCCCTACCCGCGGGCGATCGACGGTAATTTCCCGCAGGAAGCGATCGACGGGACCGATCTATTTCGTGATTAAATAGATCGAAATTTAGCGTTAACGTTAACGATTTGACAGCAGATTCGATCCCAGTGATCGAATCTGCTGTTCATCGGCGGGGAATCGGCCTAGTGTATGACCAGCTTAACTGCAGTACTAACTAACTATATAATACAATACAATAACACAGTAAACTTATTCCCTAACCTATACTGTCCTGCTGGCCTGCACAGCACACACAGACACAGACAGCAGGACCTAACTGAGTGAATGAAATCAAACAATTACACTAGCTAGCTAAAAAAAACAATAGAACAATAGTGTAGTGAAGGTGTTTAGCACTCAAAGCTTTAGGTTTATCACTGTATACAGGCAGCACTGGAACACATCACTGTAAGCCAACAGCACTGGAACAAGTCTGTCAGTGACCAGCCAGCCACACAAGCAAGGACGATCTGTCTCATCATGCCAGCCTTCTTATTACACAGGGGGGGTGGCCAGGGTTCCCTTCTGTGATTGGGTGCCAGGGCTTAGGCTGGGAGGCCTCTGATTGGCTCAATGAGGTCAGGTGGGGCTGGCCAGAGTTCCCCTCTGTGATTGGTTGCTAGGGCTTCTGCTGGGAGCCCTCTGATTGGCTGGGAGCCCTCTGATTGGCTGAATGACATCATCTCCCTTGTTACAGTACCGTCGGATATCCACGGGTACCCGTGGGTATCCGGATTATGCAGCCAGATACCCGCATAGAGCTATCCGGATATTGGCCAAGGTATCCGGAATCCGGATCCTACCCGGATAGTGGAAAATGGTCGGATACCCGGGTTAATCCGGGTACCCGGGATCCGGATAAGCATCCCTGCATATGCACACATCCTCCCTCCACCTAATCCTACTCCCTCTAGCCCCGCTGCTTAACACTAGTGTCCTGCTGCCTCTCCCCCCTGACCCCCGCTGGGCTTCTGCTGGGAGCCCTCTGATTGGCTGGGAGCCCTCTGATTCGCTCAATGACATCATCTCCCTTGTTACAGTACCGTCGGATATCCACGGATACCCGCGGGTATCCGGATTATGCGGCCAGATACCCGCATAGAGCTATCCGGATATTGGCCCAGGTATCCGGAATCCGGATCCTACCCGGATAGTGGAAAATGGTCGGATACCCGGGTTAATCCGGGTACCCGGGATCCAGATGAGCATCCCTGCATATGCACACATCCTCCCTCCACCTAATCCTACTCCCTCTACCCCCGCTGCTTAACACTAGTGTCCTGCTGTCTCTCCCCCCCCCCGACCCCGCTGCCTCAACACCAGTGTCCCGCTGCCTCTATCCCCCACCCTCCCCGCCCCGACCCCACTGCCTAATTAACAGTATTTTAAAATGGCGCACCGTTCCAATGGTAAATGTATCATAAAATGCTATTTACAGTTTTAATGCATTAAACAATGTATTTACATTAAAATGGTAAATAGCATTTTATGATTTATCTGCGGAAAGGTGCACCACTGTTTCGCCTGCGCTATTTTTAACTGTACCTCATCAGGGGGCAACAAGTTGTTTTATTTTGATGTTTTGTGCACCCAATAAACCTATAATAAACCAGCTAATTTCCAGGAATGCTTCTTCCATAAAGCTGTGCACACTACATGACAAAAACCCTGAAAGTGAAATTACATTTAGAACTTCCTCTCTGCTCTGAAATATTTGCCACAGCATGATAACTTTTAAAGGAAATCTGTAAGTGCTTTAAAAAAAAAAGAGTTTCATTTACCTGGGGCTTCTGTCAGGCCCCTGCAGACATCCCCCAAAATGAAACTGAGCCGTAGCAAGGGACCAGAGGATTGTTTTGTCTCGGTGCAGGCACAGGACGTCTGCAATAGGCTGGCAGGTTTCCTTTAAGGAGAAAAAAAAATCTTCATTACAATTTATGGAGATCCTAATAAAACTGAAGTTTCAACTTTAGTTCATATTCCTGGGAGCACAAAAAGGGCTAACAGTGTTTACTTATGAGTAGAGAGCCCCGATACAACTCACAGCTCTGATTCACAGCTTCTGATAAGCTCTAATAAGACACTTTGATCTAAAGATAAAGACTTTTCATTGTGTGCTGTGCAAGAGTCGGGGTTCGCATTAAAGTAGACATATTGCTTAAATAATCACTTATTGAAGCTTGGCAAAATAAACAAATAAATAAAGAGTTTTAAAAGTATTGCAAATATGAAAATTCTGCATATTTAAAGTGGATCCGAGATGAACTTTTACTCATTGCATAATTGTGTTCCTTTCCTATTGTTTATAGGGCATTCCTCAAGCCAAATACTTTTTCGTTTTTGTTTTAATACTATAATTCCCTATAAACTAAACAAGCCTCACCCACAGTTTTTCAGAGAGCCTTGGCAGTAGCAAGGGCTCATGGGAGCTCAGTCTGGGCAGGAGGAGGGGGAGGTATTACTAGCCAGAAATTTCAAAGGCAGGGGGGAGAAGGGAGGAGGAGGGGGGATTAGGTTTTTTTCACAGAAGATGCAGATAAGCTTGCCTGTTTGTAATGTTTACAAACAACATGGCTGCTGTCATTGTATCACAGGAAAAAATAATCATATTCTATTGAAGCTGTTTGCAGCTAGTTTTTCTGTGTAAGCAATCTAAACTTTAAATAAGGTATATAGACAAGTTACTTCTTATAGTTAGTTTTTCATCTCGGATCCACTTTAAGTATTCAGTTTACCAAATGAAAAAAGAAAAAAAAAACTTTTCTGACAATCTTTTGCTAAAGTCTGCATTATTTTTACATCCTGTTATTAGATTATAAAATAAAAAGTAAGCTTAAAGGAAAAATAATGTGTGGCGAGGAACATTTTGGAAAGTTAAATAAAATACAATAACAAACTCAGTCAACTTAAAATAGTTCATGAGTTAGTTAACAAAGTCAAAGAGTCTGAGTTCTCTGGTGAGGAAGGTTTTGTAAAAACACCACAGTTCAGAATAAGATCAACAGCCCTGCTTTGCCTTCCTCCCATGTGACTGCACTGCAGATGTGTTCTGTTTTCTCTGTAGGTATCAGGAGACTTAGCATCCACTACTTGTCTTCAGCATTCTTGGGATGGCACTAGCTCAACTTATGCTTAAAATAATGCATCCATAGGAAACTGAAGCAAAGGAAGAAATCTCTATGGTGTAGAACTGATAATACCTTTTATTATACAAGATAATATTATTATTATTAATACTGTTACGTATGTATATAATGTCGACATCTTCTACAGCACTTCACCATTAGATTGTAAATTCCTCTAAAGCTAGGATACACATTTACAATTACTGTTGCTCGATGACAAGCAGGCTGAGAACGTCTCTGTCGCTAAAGATCTAACTTTGTGGGGCTCCTGTACACGTAAGATCCTTGGTGGAGTGTTATCTAGCTAGGGTACCTAGCTTAAAGCACTGCTAGTGAAATTAATTGCTCAATGTACTCTGTAAAGCTCTGTGGAAAGTATCAGTACTAAATTAACTGATTACGGATAGCAGTGATTGAAATCTAGGCCCTGTTTGGTAGCTGTTATCCCCACCATGGTGTAGATTTCAATCAGTCACTTCGCTCAGTCACATCACTCCCACCTTTCACTCTGCTGCATTGTTGCTGTAGCCTACTTGCTCTGAAGACAGCATAGCTCTGTGCACCGGTCAGGCCCCCGTAGTTACTATGAGCCAATCACGGTAATCACAGATTGCAAATAGGGAAAGGATGGCTCTTTAAAGGGTACTTGAGATGAATAAAAAAAAAGTTTTATAGAACCAAACATTTCTGGCCCCTGAGCTGATCCCACAAAAGTATTATATATACCTGGGACTTCCTCCAGCCCCCTTTAGGTTGATCAGTAGCTCGTCGTCCTCTTCTGCTGCCTAGATCCTCTGCTATTTCTCCCGGTAACTTCCCAAGTTGTCAGCAGTCGGCGCAAGCATTGTCTGGCCACACGCGCTCACCCATTGCGCTCCAATTGCAGGCGCAGAATTCTCCTGGTGACAGGAGCTCGATGGGGCTTGCGCGGCCAGGCCGCACATGTGCCTTAAGCCCCAATTTGGGAAATTACCAGGACCCATAGCAGAGCATCCAGGCGGTGTAGGAGGATGGCGAGGGACCAATCAGCCTGAAGGGGGCTGGAGAAAGCTCCCGGTATGTATAAAACTTTTTTGGGGCTCATCTCAGGTTTACTTTAAGGGGCCAGAAGTGTTTGGTCCTGAAGTAGTTAATGCTGTTGTATACACCCCTGGTATCTGTGTTCCTTTATATCCTACTAAATTAAGATTGGTGAATTGGCTGAGATCAATTTTATAGTAGTAAGAGGACCATAGAAAGATTAAGAAGCCTACATAGGTCTAAGAAAAGAGCTGTCTGTCTTGTATACCCTTGACAGATTTTCATAGATCAAGCTGCATCTTCTTTCATTCTTAAAGTAAAAGAAGGTCTCTCTGGAACCAATCTGTAGGCAGAAAAAAAAAATCAACAGTGCCTCATTTGTTAGATTCACAGATTATATTAAGATGTACTGCTCAACATTTTGAAGCCAATCAAGAGAATCCTTTCCCAAGAAGCTCTGAGGACAGCTGAAACATTGCCCATTGAAGCTTAGATTATTCCATTATTCTGCATAATCTTTTCTATTGTTTTTAAGAGGTTCACGCTTGCTGGGCATTACTATGATACTGTTGATTTAACTTGTATTAACACAAACTAGCTGAATTTGACTATATGTATAAAACGATCAGGTTTCATGAATAAAGATCTTTTCTTTACAAACTCAGCAGGTCTGTCTTTGAATTTACATCTCAATTAAGCTACTAAGAAGATTATAAAAAAGGTTTTGCCTAATTAGCGATGGTGAAGTATGCACTGAGATGAGAAAATAGTATTCCATCCCACGACTTGCAAATTAAGAGGCGCTAGCCAAATTGAGTTTTAATTTGTTGGGCCACTTTACTTTGTCCCTTTTTATCCCTCCTTGACAAGACGTACGCATTTATCTTAATAAAGGGAGGTTGATCTGACTAGTCAGACCTGACTATGTATCACTCCGTGAGAAAGGATGGGAATCTTATTATTAATGTAATTTCAGAAAACTTTCTACATGTTAAAGATGTAAAGCCTATATGAGCTAGAACAAAGATTTACATCATTTTGTGTAGGAAGCAAAGGAACTTGTACATTGACTAAAACAAATGTATCAAATATGTTGTTTCATCCAACTAAAAGCTGAAATCTAGGCAAAGTGGAACAATGACATTCAACACACTAAGGTAAGATATTCATAAAAGAAATAAATAATTATGAAACTAATCAAATTAAATCAAAATAATCAAACTACAACTAGTAATAGCTTGTAAATTCCCCTGAATATTGTTGAATAATTTCTTTAACCTATTTTGGTTCCTGGACGTAGTTTCTATGTCCAGGAACCATGCGCGCTACCGCACACCCCCGCGGCCGATCGCGCGCGTGCACGCGCACTCCCGGCCGTGGATTCGGTAGCCAGGGAATCAATGTATCGGGCTATGGAGCCCGATCATTGATTACTCTCCCCCGCTGAAAAAGCGACAGCTTCTCTCGGAAGCTGAGCTTTTTCTGGCCGTCTCCTTCCCGATGCGTCACTCTAAGCGCGTGCTACGCTTAGAGTGACGTCATGTAAACAAACTCATGGCCGCCATCTTGTGGCCAAAAAGTAATACTACACCTGAAAAAAAAACAAAACAAAAAGAATTAACACACATTTACATTATAAATCTATTGTTTACCTCCCACCCTCCCAAAAGTACCCAAATAAAATGTTTAGTATAAAAAACCATTACAATAAAAAAAAAAAAAAACATGTAAATATTTACCTAAGGGTCTAAACTTTTTAAATATCAATGTAAAGATGAAATATTTCAATTTTTTTTTATTTTAAACTTGTAAATAGTGATAGATGCAAAATGGAAAAAATGCACCTTTATTTCCAAATAAAATATTGTCGCCATACATTGTGATAGGGACATAATTTTAATGGTGTAATAACCGGGACATATGGACAAATACAATACGTGAGTTTTAATTATGGAGGCATGTATTATTTTAAAACTATAATGGCTGAAAACTGAGAAATAATGAATTTTTCCATTTTTTTTCTTATTCTTCCTGTTAAAATGCATTTACAGTAAAGTGGCTCTTAGCAAAATGTACCCCCCAAAGAAAGCCTAATTGGTGGCGGAAAAAACAAGATATAGATCAGTGCATTGTGATAAGTAGTGATAAAGTTATAGGCTAATGAATGGGAGGTGAACATTTCTCACGTGAAAACGACGGAACCTGAATGGGTTAAAGCAAAGCTGCCTAAGAAGTACGCTCATGCTGGATCCTCTGTGCATTGTCTGTCCTTTCCTCGTTCTACTGGTCCTGCAATCACAGACAGGCTTGCTGCAAAGTTCACTCATTCCCTCATCTTCCCCACTCCATTTACTCCCTTTAAAGTGGTCTGAAACTCCGACATAACATTCAATAAAAATGTGTTTTTTTTACTTTTTATTACTCATACAGTTATCATATTTGCTTTTGTGCATATGTAATATTGGCCCATATGTAATTCACTTTTTCTCCTGAGTTTTCTCCTAGGTCATATTTTCATAACTTGTCATAAAATGGCTTTTAAAGTGAACCAGAGATGAAGCACCCTCATGTATTTTACCATATATATCAGTGGGAACATTAGAGAAAACACCTACCCTGCTCTCTGTTTCATTTTTAACTGTTCAGCCTGCTTCTAATCAGCGCTGATAAAATCCCTGACTGAGCATTTAGTCTCGCTCTGCTATAATGACTCAGCTATAATGATTCCTGAGCAGAGCCACAAGGGGCAGGCTTGGGTTTGAAAAGACTCCAGAGAACACAGACTCAGCTATAAAAATTCCTGAGCAAAGCTAGACTGAATGCTCAGTCGGGGATTTTATCATAGTTGATAAGAAGCAAGCTGTGCAGTTAAAAAAGAAACAGAGAACAGGGTAGGTGTTTTCTCTAATGTCCCCATTGATATATATGGTAAGATACATGAGGGTGCTTCGTCTCTAGTTCACTTTAAGTTACTAGTAAGCAAGAAAATACTCAAAATAAATTTGATAGTACTTTTTCATCAACTTTTGGGTACGTTTTCAATTGTAAGGTGCTAAAAAAATTAATTTAAAGAGAATCTGTACTGTCCGATTTGTACAATAAAAAAACATACCAAGCAAGTCACTGTGATCTCCTGGATTCCTCTTTGCCATTTCCGCCGCTCCCCGTCGCAATCCTGGCTTTTAATGGCCAGTTTTAGGCAGTATTTACAAACAAAAAACATGTTTTACATAACCAGGAAGTGATGTATGTGTATATATATATATATATATATATATAAAGTGGGTTGCAAAAGTATTCTGCCCCCTTAAAGTTTTCCACATTTTGTCATATTACTGCCACAAACATGAATCAATTTTATTGGAATTCCACATGAAAGACCAACACAAAGTGGTGTACACATGAGAAGTGGAACGAAAATCATACATGATTCCAAACATTTTTTATAAATAAATAACTGCAAAGTGGTGTGTGCATAATTATTCGTCCCTCTTTGATCTGAGTGCAGTCAGTTGCCTATAGACATTGCCTGATGAGTGCTAATGACTAAATAGAGTGCACCTGTCTGTAATCTAATGTCAGTACAAATACAGCTGCTCTGTGAGGGCTTCAGAGGTTGTCTAAGAGAATATTGGGAGCAACAACACTGTGAAGTCCAAAGAACACACAAGACAGGTCAGGGAGCAAGTTATTGAGAAATTTAAAGCAGGCTTAGGCTACAAAAAGATTTCCAAAGCCTTGAACAACCCACGGAGCACTGTTCAAGCGATCATTCAGAAATGGAAGGAGTATGGCACAACTGTAAACCTACCAAGACAAGGCCATCCACCTAAACTCACAGGCCGAACAAGGAGAGCGCTGATCAGAAATGCAGTCAAGAGGCCCATGGTGACTCTGGACGAGCTGCAGAGATCTACAGCTCAGGTGGGAGACTCTCTCCATAGGACAACTATTAATCATGCACTGTACAAAGTTGGCCTTTATGGAAGAGTGGCAAGAAGAAAGCCATTGTTAACAAAAAGCATAAGAATCCCATTTGCAGGTTGCCACAAGCCATGTGGGGGACACAGCAACCATGTGGAAGAAGGCGCTCTGGTCAGATGAGACCAAAATGGAACTTTTTGGCCAAAATGCAAAACGCTATATGTAGCGGAAAACAAACACTGCACATCACTCTGAACAAACCATCCCCACTGTCAAATATGGTGGTGGCAGCATCATGCTTGGGGGCTGCACCTCTTCAGCAGGGACAGGGAAGCTGGTCAGAGTTGATGGGAAGATGGATGGAGCCAAATACAGGGCAAACTTGGAAGAAAACCTCTTGGAGACTGCAAAAGACTTGAGACTGGGGCGGAGGTTCACCTTCCAGCAGGACAATGACCCTAAACATAAAGCCAGGGCAACAATGGAATGGTTTAAAACAAAACATATCTATGTGTTAGAATGGCCCAGTCAAAGTCCAGATCTAAATCCAATCGAGAATCTGTGGCAAGATCTGAAAACTGCTGTTCACAAACACTTTCCATCTAATCTGACTGAGCTGGAGCTGTTTTTCAAAGAAGAATGGGCAAGGAGTTCAGTCTCTAGATGTGCAAAGCTGGTAGAGACATACCCTAAAAGACTGGCAGTTGTAATTGCAGCAAAAGGTGGTTCTACAAAGTATTGACTCAGGGGGCTAATTAATTACGCACACCCCACTTTGCAGTTATGTATTTGTAAAAAAATGTTTGGAATGATGTATGATTTTCGATCCACTTCTCACATGTACACCACTTTGTATTGGTCTTTCACGTGGGATTCCAATAAAATTGATGCATGTTTGTGGCAGTAATGTGACGAAATGTGGAAAACTTCAAGGGGGCCGAATACTTTTGCAACCCACTTAGTGTATATATATATATATATATATATATATATATATATATATATATATATATATGTGTGTGTGTGTGTGTGTGTGTGTGTGAATTATTTGCACGCCTGTCAGGGATTCACACAGTTTCTCAGCATAAGAAGCTGGAACAGAGAGCAGAGGCCTGTCTGCGAGGGAAAAACAAAGCACACACACAGAGCCTGCAGAGGGCATGCATAATTACTCCCTATCACAGCAGAGGCAGCATTCTTCTGTGTCGACAAAGCCTGACAAAGGAAAGAAGATTAGTTATATTACAGAGACAGTGCAACTAGAAAAGGCTGCAGTAAACCAGAGCACATAAGAACAGGTATAGGAACTTATAGGATAGAATAAATAAGGCAGAAAATTTTGTTACAGAGTCTCTTTAAAGGTACTCCGAGCAGTGCAGAAACTATGGAAAGATGCATACCATTTTGAAGCTCTCTTTCTCCTCTTCCCAACGATATATAAACCGCTGCCCTACGCCTTTTAGTTTTCGCTATTTTCGCAATCGAAATCACGGCCGTTGGAAAGAGGAGAAAGAGAGCTTCAAAATGGTATGCATCTTTCCATAGTTGCTTGTATTACTCAGGACAACATTTCCCCAAAGTCAGCAGCTGAATGGAGCTGCTGACTTTAGGGAAAAGTCGTCCTGTGTAATACAAGTAACTATGGAAAGATGCATACCATTTTGAAGATCTCTTTTTCCTCTTTCCAACGACACTTACCTGCTACCCTACGCCATTTAGCTTTTGTTATTTTCGTGATCGAAATTGCGTTTGCCGTGATTTCGATCTCGAAAATAGCGAAAACTAAAAGGCAGTTCACGTGTTTGGAAAGAGGAGAAAGAGAGCTTCAAAATGGTATGCATCTTTCCATAGTTTCTGCACTGCTCAGAGTCCCTTTAAAGAGAAGATAAAAATTATCTCCTAGGAGATAACTCAGGTGAAAAAGTTAAATGCATATGGGCCCTTGTCTGTTTACAAATTACAAATTTCCAAAGTGTGGTTTATAGTGCCCTAATAGCTGCCATTGCATTTTATTCAAACTGCTTTTTATTATATATTAACATCTTTTATTGAGCTATTCTGAACTGCGTGTGTGTCAGAAGCACAGAGAGTTCCTTTTGACTTGTTATACTGTGTTAACACACATTGTAAAAACAGGAAGACTAGGGTTTGAATCATAGCTCTTCCTTTTCAGTTAGCCAGCACCTATTCAGCAAGTATACCTTAGGCTAGTCTTCCTAACACTGTTACTGCCTACTGAGTGTGCCCTCATGGCTGCAGCTCCAGCACTTTGAGTCTGCCAGGAGAAAAGCACAATATAAATTTGTCTTGTCTACTGGGGTTCTAAAAATTCAAAGATTAAGAAGGGTATTTTAGGTGTCTCTGTTACATTTGTAATGTTTTTATGTATTTCTTTTTTGCTAATATGCTTAGCAGATTATCTTGATAAGCATGGCTGAATGCTGCCCAGAAGTCGGGACCCACCACAGAAATGAGCACTACTGTACCTTCTGAACTGGAACACCTCGGCCAGCACTGCCAGATGCTAGCAATCAGGATTCCTAGCAGCATCAGCCATGAAGAACTGGGTCATCACTGCTAAACCTGCCCCCCCCCCCCCATGTCTCCTTAGGGATGACAGCTGATTGTTAAGTGCGACTAGTGGTGCTGTAGTATGGCAGCCTCAGCTCTTGACTTTTGGACATTATCCCCCTCTCCTCCTTTCAGAACCTGTATGAGCCGGGTACAACCCCCTGTTTGTTCTTTGCAAACAAAATAAATGATTCCGACCTTGGAGGTTTCAATACATCATGCAGGCTTTGATACAGTTGACCATTACTTCTTGATAAGCAGGCAACAGGAATACGGCGGCATTGATGGCATAGTTTTTCAGTAGTTCCAATCCTTCTTGAGTGTCAGAACCAAAAAAGTGTCTATCACCTCTGTACCACTTAAGTATGGGGTGCCCTAGGACTTAATCCTTTCTCCCCTGCTATTCACAATTTACATGTTACTGCTTGGAAAACTAATCCAAAAGCATGGCCTGACATACCACTGCTTTGCTGACGACACTCAAATATATCTTTCCTTCAAGCCTGGTGTGACAGACCCAACTCCAAATATAAATGCCTGCTTAAGCGAACTACAGCAATGGATGAGTGACAACTGGCTGAGACTAAATGCAGATAACTGTCCAGTCAGAAGACTGAAGTCCTTCTGACTGGACGGCAGCACATGACAACAAAACAACCTAACTTGCAGTCTTCACCACTGGGAATAGGAGGCACAGATCTCAGATCTACAAAGCTCTGAGCATGTACGTAGCCTGAGAGTTCTAATTGATGGGGATTTAAACTTCAGAATTCACATCTCTGCTGTGGTGAAATGATCCTACTTTCACCTGAAGAACATCGCAAAAATCAAGCACCTTATCCCTACAGAAGATCTGCCAACCTTATTCCATGCCTTCAATTCATCCCGAAGAACCGGAGAAAGTATGCTGGCACTCAGATTAGTGTGGAATGTGAATGGTGGTGAAATAATCCTACTTTGGCTTGTGCATACAGGCCTCTGAAGAAGCCAGGTTCACACCTTTGCAAAACGGCCGTAAGGCCGTGCACCCACTGGCGCCGACAGCCATCTCCCTCACCCCAGCAGGAGCACGATAAGTACACCCATTGTTCACATTGAACTTTATTGCTGTGATATTGCTATCTATTATCGGATTTGTACACTTGCTACGATTTATTAAAGCTACAGTGCCAGATATCTTTTTTCTCATGATTGCTTCAATACATCCTGACTGGACTACTGTAATGCTCTCTACACCGGCCTTCCAAAAAAGGACTTGTACCGGCGCCCACAGTTGATACAGAATACTGCTGCTAGACTGTTTACTAACCAACCCTGTCACTGCCACATAAAATGGAGGGTCCTATTCAAGATCGGTCTACTGACATTTAAATCACTTCATAATCTGGGCCCTGGATACATAAAAGAAATGTTACAACTGTGTAGCAATCCCTGCAATCTAAGATCCACAGGTTCTAATAATCTAGTCATACCCAGAGTCCACCTGGAAACTTTTGGTCCCAGAGCCTTCTGTCATGCTGCTCCTACGTTATGGAACTCCTTACCTCAGCAGACCAGGACAGCTCCATCTCTGGACGTGTTTAAATCCAGACTGAAAACCCACCTGTTCAGTTTGGCATTTGCAGAAATATAATTGTTGTTGTTGCGTGAATACTTCATCCTACTACCAACTACTGAATCTGAGATAGCCTAAGCGCTTTGAGTCCTATGGGAGAAAAGCAATATAGAAATGTTATTGTTGTTGTTGTTATATTGTCAATTAGATAATTTTCAGAGGTGATCAGTTCTCTTAGGAAAATGTCTTCTCCTAGGAGGACTGATCATGCTGCCTGAGCAGGCTGATAGTGTCCAGCCAATCAGACAAGTAAAAAAATAACATACTATATCATCATTCATCTGATTCTCATCATGTGCTTTTCCATGAATTCTCCTTGTAGCATAAATTCTACTAAGGCAGCTGATCATTCCATTCACTGTAAGAGATGCAAGATGGCTATCCATCCATGGGATGAACATGAAAACTCTATGCAGCTAGGTTCCAGGATGAAAAAAATATATGTCTTTTGTAACTGAACATACCCCTGCTTTAAGAAAACACCTTAGTTCACTACTTTTGCAAATATTTATTTCATGTATGTATTCACTTACCTATTGGGTCTCTTCAAATCAATTCAAATTATTACTATTTAGTATCTATATAGTGCCAACATCTTCACCTACAACACTATACAGAGTATATTGTCTTGTCACTTAACCACTTCAGCACCACAGGGTTTTTTGCTTAAAAACCAGAGCAATTTTCACATTTCAGCGCTCCTCCCATTCATTCACCAATAACTTTATTGCTACTCATCAGATGTAAATGATCTATATCTTGTTTTTTTTGCCACATATTATGCTTTGTGAGGGTGATATTTGCTTTTAGTAATTATGTTATTATCTGTGCATTTTAAAGGGAAAAATGAGGAAAAAAAAGAAAAAATACACTATTTCTCCATTTCCATCCACTATAGTTTTCAAATAAACAATGTTACCATAGGTAAAACCCACACATTGTATTTGCTAATTTGTCCTGGTTATCTCAACATTTAAATAATGTTCCTAGTACAATGTATGGCGATAATATATTAGTTTCTGGTTTGTGTTTTTTGTTTTTTCATTGTACTCTATCAGTAATTAAAAGCCCTTATCTTCATGATTAACAGTAAGGGCCCGTTTCCACTAGTGCGGTGCGAATCGCTGGGATTCCACCGCTGACAAAATCGCATGCGGATGCGATTCCGCATGCGATTTTTGCCGCGATTTCGCATGCGATTTCGCATAGGCAGGCTATCAGCGATTTTAACCATGTCACTGCCTGGCTCAATGTACATTCGTTTTAGTAAAAACGCATGTGCGTTTTCCCCTATTAAATACATTGCCTGCGAATCGCCTGCATTCCACACGCAGGCGAATTCTGCAGGCCCTACCGTGCAGAAAAATCCTGCACAGAAAAACGCACCATAAAACTGACAAGTTGAAACAGTCTCATGCACTTGTATTAGTTATGCGAATCCGCATGCAGACAACGCATGCGGATTCGCTCTAGTGGAAACGGGCCCTAATACACTATCATGGCATACATATTTTAAAAGCTAAGTCCCTAGGGTAACTATGTATTCTCTTTTCAATGCTGTCACTTTTGTTTTTTTTTACAAGTATTTATTTAGGGGTATAGAGTACATGAAAATAACAGTTTTATTGCTTTTCATTCAGTTTTCTGGTAAAAAAAATCACATGACTTAGCCCTCAGTTGTCAAACAACACAAAATCTATTCTCTCACTTGTCACGGTTAAAATGATACCCTATATACATAATCAGATAGCTTATTGGGCATACAGCACACTGTTTACCACAAGTACGCCTATCTACTCCCCTGAGATTCAGATGAAGTTTTGTGGGGAGTAGATAAGCGTAGCAAGGGAGTTGAAGTGGTTAAGGGGCTCACAATTTAATCCCTACCATTGTCATATATCTATGTATGTATTGTGTAGTGTAATGTATGTCTACGGCCAATTTAGGGGGCAGCCAGTTAACTAATCTGTATGTTTTTGGGATGTGGGAGGAAACCAGAGTGTCCATAGGTAACCCACGCAGACAAGGGGAGAACTTACAAATTCCTTGAAGATAGTGCCCTAACTGGGATACGAACCGGGGACCCAGTGCTGCAAGATGAGAGTGCTACGAACTTTGCCACCGTGCTGCCCTTCAAATCAAAAATAGATTTATTGGCATGACCGAGATTCATACAGGTATTGCCAAAGCAAGGAAAAAGGGAGGTGGGAGGTCATGGAAGGGGTGGGATAAGGGTACAATGGGTAAGCAGTCCACTGTCTGTGGCATGCTTTTACATAGTGTTTTCCTCTTACTAGTCTTTTTTTATTGTTCCAATCTACATGAACCAAATGGAAGCTGTTTCTATATTTCTTTACATTTCCGTCAGGGTGGCATGACTACACCTATGCAAGCTGCGCTCAGTATTTAAAATGTATCATAAAAGAAAGGTTAGCTTTGATGATTGTATCGAGAAAAACAAATTGCCCAGCTTTGAAAAATATATACAGCCCACGGGCTGGCTTTTAACATATTATTTATTTGCCGTTGTCATGTTCTGAGGAGATTTGCAGCTCTGCTTCTTAGCCTCATAAGTTGTGTTCTTATCTTTCTCAAGAGGATAAAAAAGTGTATTTCATTTTTCTGCTCCCCCTTTCAAGCACGCAGGAGAAAACCAAGCACAATAAAAAGTGTGGAAATGAAGTTGGAATGCGCCATAAAAGCTTTGGCTCAGCATGTTGGGAGAAAGATAGTCTAGTTCACGTAGTCTGTTTTCAACACTCACGACAGCTCAGCAGGCTTTGATTACTGCCAATTTCCTCACTAAATGCAATAGGTAATACCAGAGAGAGTAAGCTTCCCCCCCTATAATGACACATCCTCGCATATGATTCTCACTACAAATCCCCAAACTGATTTTCTCTATCACAGGCCTAATGCTTGTCTGGATTTCTGTGCTGTGAAATCTAAAAGCTAGACAAAGAAATATTTTCTTTGATTTTTTTTTTTCCACCGCCAAACATTTAAAGAATACAATAATAGGCTTGTTATAGCATTTCATACAATCGCACAGTAGAAAAAGAAAGAAAAAAGCTTACGCTACACTCGCTGGAGACCTTACAATAATTAAAGAGAATCTTTTATATGTGAGGCAGCCTCTCAGCATTGGAGGGGAAGAGGAAATGCAGCCTGAGCCACACGATGGTCTGCCTTTCAGGCATAGGTCATGTTACATGAACTGTGTAACAGGCAGGGAAAAAGAGTATATTTTTTATGCTTCAGCTGTCTTCTTTTCTGCAACAGTTACATGCCTAATGTCATCCATTTAGGTTTACAACAGGATACGTTTTACCACATTATTTTACCACTGACCTGAACTAAGATATACAGGAACAATGTGAAGTCAAGGTAAAAGTAAAGACAAATTAAGAAGTGTATGTTCTTGGATATTTAGATCTTAACGTTACTATTATTGTTATTATTTAGTATTTATATATATTTGTATTTTTATACATGTGCTGACATCTTCACACAACTTTACACAGTTTATGGTCCTGTTACCAAGGGCCTGTACACACATGGCTGTGCTGCGCTGCGTCATTATAACTGCATGCGTTTTTTCAATCGCAAAGCCTTTTATAAAATAACCAAAATCATGATGAATTGTAAATAATGGTGTGATGCAATTTTAGAAAATCACAATCACAGTGACTGCAGCGCTATTGAGTGCAGCATTCGAAAAATCACATACAAAAATGTGATGCCATAGCACTGTGTTTTTTTTAAAGTCAAATCCCAGGAGACCTTGCAACTTCCTGTTGAAGAACTTTTAGCCAATCACCACCAATCACAAGAAAAAAAAACCACGAACACGTTGAAAAATGCAAGCAAAAATGCAACCGTTCCACACAACACCCCCCCCCCCCCCCCCGCAGGCATGCATTTTTAAAATTGCACCATATGAGATTTTGAAATCGCACTGCATTTGGGATTGCGCTTGGCATTTTTCAGCGTGTACAGGCCCTAACTGTCCCTCAGAGGGGCTCACAATCTAACCTCTACCATAGTCCATCGTGGTCTATAGCCAATTTATTTTAGATATTATTATTTTAATATTACAGCACGGTGGCATAGTGGTTAGTGCTCTTGCCTTGCATCACTGGGTCCCCGGTTCGCATCCCAGCCAGGTCAACATCTGCAAGGAATTTGTATGCCCCCCCCCCCCATATCTGCGTGGGTTTCCGCCGGGCACTCCGGTTTCCTTCCACATCCCAAAAACATACAGATAAGTTAATTGACTTCCCCTAAATTGTCCCTAGACTATGATATATACACTACACAATACATACATAAATATATGACTATGGTAGGGACTAGATTGTGAGCTCCTCCGAGGGACAGTTAGTGACAAGACTATATATACTCTGTACAGCGCTGCGGAAGATGTCGGTGCTATATAAATACTAAATAATAATAATTACGTTCAGTTACTGGTCAGTCAGATTAGTTTTTAAAAATACTTCTCCTTTCTATAATATCTTCATGTTTTCAATAACGACAGTAATATGATGGAAGCATGCGAGGGGGGGGGGGGGGGGGGGGGGGGTATGTGCAGTACATGAAGGCCAGTAATCACAGAATGTCAGTTTAATGGCCTGATTTGTATATGCTGCAGCAGTAGGGCGAGAAACACTTTTAACCAGATGGGCCAATGTTTAGCTATGCATATTAACATTTTAATTAGATGTGGTTTGGAACATCAATGTTTTTAAGAAGGCTGCTGTAAGATAAACAATAATATTGCCACACCCATATCTATTCCAAAGGAACACTGAATTGTACCAAGGCACAACTAGCTATAATGTGCAATGTACTCATGTGCTTCTTGATACAGTCCCTCCCCATTTACTGCTGCTTCATGTGGGATGCAACCTGATAACGCTTCTGTTTAGCCCCATCTTGAATTTTATTGGGTACCTCGGTAAATTTGTGATCTCTGTGCTTACGCGTGTCTAGTGATGATTGCAATCAGCTAATTATGATTACTTAAAATTTCACGTACATTTTTACAATTACGTCTATACGTAATTACGATTTGTAAATTCATTTGATTTTGTATAATCATTTCTCATTCGTAATTTTGTGTAATTTCCACATATTTTTTTGTGTAATTTCGTGACCACTTTAGCAGTGAAGAGCAAATTTCGATGCAAAATTACGTCTGTACGAAATTTGTGCTCAACACTATTCATGTCAAAGAACAAAGGTTGTATTGTGAATCTATGAACTGGCCCTACAGCCAACTTTATTTCCTTTTAGTCTAACTTTATACAACAGCTAAAATGAGATGTCATCCGTCAGAAAAGGCAGTGAATATGCAGCCAATGGTGTATAGAAAATGACTCATGAATCATAAACAGTGAAATAACTGAGAGAGGATATAAGAGGATGAATCAGGAAACTAGAAAAAAGGAAAGAGCGACTATTTGGGGTAATACACTGTGAGCATAACAGCTAGAATAAGGCACACAATGAGGAGTGGGTACCAGTCAATAAGAGGAGGACATTGACCGTAAAGAGTGTGAATGATAATGACACAGTTGTGAGAAGCTTAGACACAGAAGGTCAACATTTCAGAAAGCAAATGCTGAAGCCGAGTCATTGACTTTGCATAAATACATGACAATGATTACTGCCAGTGTTGTATGTCATTTTTCTTTCTTCTACTTTTGGCTATGAATACCTTCTATGTCACAAACCGTTTATGCTCTGCAAGATATGGTACCCAAGCAAACACAAAGGTAAAAGTTAAGCTATTTCTTCCACTGCTCCGCTTGACATTCTTGGTCTAAATTAGTGTATTGTGGAGATATGGTTTTACAGAATTCCACAGCTATATTGTCTTTTTTAATGAAAAGCAAATGCTCAATGAAATGAAACAAAACCATGCTGGTTATTTCTAAAACATTTTAAACACAGCATGCTCTATCCATAACCTCAGAAACTGCATCGTCTTTGAAAACCCAAAGAAAACTTGCTACCTCTAAATCAAAGCTACAAAGTTTTCCCCCCAAAAGGATGACCTGTCAACTCATAAAAGTCTTCGAAAATGTTGACAAGATATAGCAAACTGAATCCATCACAAGCCTTATTAAGCAGCCATTAATTTAATGCGGACATACCACCTGTTGCACTTAAAACAAAACTGTTTGTGTGCATGTATTTCATGTTGTAAAGAATCTCTTCACTAAGCTACATAATTGTCCAATAGAATGCCATGCACAAGATGCATACCTTGCTCAGTCATGCTAATAAACACATTCATAACTTGAGATGGTTACTTAGTGATGTGCTTATGATTATGGCTTGCATGCGCATTTAATGCAAAATGTACGCAGTTTGGAATTGTGTTAGTCTAGCGATTCGGTGAGTTATGCTGCCTATTTGTGTTGATTGAAGCGGATGCATGTTGCCTTTTATGTTGCTTGGGGAATACATGTTGCCTAGTTATGTTATTTGGGGAGTACATGCTGCTTAATTTTGATGTAAGAATTTAGAAGTAGTTATCATGGAAAAAAAGTACATAGACTGTCTTTTTTATTATATCTCAAATGGAGGTTTGTATGGTACGGGCCTTTTCCTATGCAGCCCCTACTTTATGGTACTCACTTCCACAATCAGTACGAGAGGCTGCTTCTCTGGACAGCTTTAAAAAATGGCTAAAAACTCACCTCTTTTCCCTAGCCTTTGAGACTGCATAATGCAGGGTCACAGCGCTTTGAGTCCCCAGGGAGAAAAGCTCTATAAAAATATTATTATTATTGTTACTCGGGTTATACTATTTCTTTGAGAAGGGACATTGACTTGATTTTGCTAGGGATGTCACACATAGGGCTTGATTCACAAAAGGGTGCTAACTTAGTTAGCATGCCTAAAAGCCCCTTAGCCCGCCTAAAGCCCTTTAGGACGCACAAAGTTTAGTGCTGCGCGGTGCGTGCGAGACATCGCACTGGGTGTGCCCAAAACATTGCATCATGCGACGGTTTAGGCGCACCCGGTGCAACGTTTTATGCGCGCAATCAATAAAAGCTTTGGGCGTGCTAACTGCTTAGCACCATTGTTACCACCTTAGCACCACCATAGTATTCCAAAAACATACGGACAAGTTAATTGGCTCCCCCTAAAATTGGCCCTAGACTACAGTACTTACACTACATAATATAGACATATGGCAATGGTAGGGATTACATTGTGAGCTCCTTTGAGGGACAGTTAGTGACAAGACAATATATATATACACTGTACAGCGCTGCGTAATATGTCGGCGCTATATAAATACTAAATAATAATAATAATAGTTAGCACGCCCAAAGCTTTTAGGCGTGCCAACTGAGTTAGCACCCTGTTGTGAATCGAGCCCATACTGTTGCCACAGTTCATGCGGCTTTCAGCTATCTGTGAAGGGAGAAGCCTCTGACAAACTGAATAATAGAAGAATGGCCTCCCCTATGATAGATGGTGATGGCTGAAAATTGAAAGATTTTTTTTCTTTTATTACCACGCTATGCGTCTCTACTGAGTCCCTTCTGCCTCCTAAAGGGATCCTACTATAAACACATACTTTGCTGCTTGTGCTTTAAATGTTTTTTATATTAAAATGATTTCTTCTGTGGAAAACTTGAACCCCAAGCCGAAAGGAAGTCCCTGTCAATGGTGCAAAAAGGCTACTGTATGCTGCTCTCATTCCTGATGATGCAACTGCAGTTAAGTACCACAGAATCAGCCATGTGCAGGCGCGGCTGCACTCCTGCAGGCACAGTATGGCCCATCTTGTGCCTTAAAGGGAACCAGAGAGGTTGGGGGGAAGCTTTAATACATACCTGGGGCTTCCTCCAGCCCCATAGGCACGGATCGCTCCCACGCCGCCGTCCTCTGCTGCCTGGATCCGCCGGTACCGGGTCCCGTCATTGCCGCTAGTCGGCCAGTCGGCCGGCGGACGCGGCCGATTCGCCGCATCACACGGAGCTCCTTCTATACAAGTACGCATGAGGCTGCCTTCTGTGCAGCCGCATGCGTACATGTATGGAGGGAGCCCCTGTGATGCGGACAATTGGCCGCGTCCGCCGGAAGTGACGGGCCCGGTAACGGCGGTTCCAGGAAGCGGAGGATGGCGGCGTGGGAGCGATCCAGGCTTATGGGGCTGGAAGAAGCCCCAGGTATGTATAAAGGCTTGTTCTTTTTTTTTCAGCCCGTTCCTCTCTGGTTCCCTTTAAGAGGAGGAGCACAGTCTTGAGGTTCATTTCGACAAGCCCTTGTTGATACTGTTTGAAAAGGGGCCACATTTGGGAACAAGGGATCAGAGCATGGCATGAGGAACCTTTATTATTGCGTTTCTCAACTGATCAACATGACCTACAAATGATCCTTTGCCAGGATTGTGTAAAAATGACTTGTCTTGATACTAATTTGTAAATGTTTGATCTGTGATTTAACTTAAAGGACCACTGTCATGAAAATCTTAAAATGTAAAATATATGTAAACTGACACATATAAGAAGTACATTTCTTCCAGAGTAAAATGAGCCATAAATTAATTTCTCCTATGTTGCTGTCACTTAGTGTAAGTAGTAAAAATGATCACCTGACATCTAACTGCTAAACAGCAACCAGCACAACTGCCATCTTCATGTTTGCTATTTCCCTGCATCAGTGTTTTACTACAGCTAACATCTGGAAATATGCCTGAAGAAGGGGACTAGATCCCAGAAAGCTTGCATTATTTAACTTTATCAGTTAGACATTAAAAGGTATTATTTTTACATGACTTTGTTTTTTTTTTTACCTACATATAGTGTAAGTAGTAGAAATCTGACAGAACCCACAGGTTTTAGACTAGCCCATCTCCTCATGGGGGGTTCTAAGGGTTGTCTTTAGTTTCAAAAGCACTTAGTGAATGGCAGTTGCTTTGTCCAACTTCCAAAAAAGTGTACGGTGAGCAGGGAGGCTGGCCAGCATCTTTTAATAAATATTTTTTTAGGGAGTGTCTTTATAAAGAATAAAGGCCATGCTGAGAATCCCCTATGTAGAGATGGACTCGTCTAAAACCTGTCAGTAATGTTAAATTTCCACTACCTACTGTAAATGACTCCAACATAGGAGAAAAGTAATTTATGGCTCATTTTACTCTGGAAGAAATGTTCTTCTTATTTGTATGAGTTAACATATACTGTATTTTACATTTTAGGACTTGGCAACAGTGGTCCTTTAAATAAAGTTTTTAAGAGTGAGACAGGCACATTTATGCAGTTTACATAAAGATCCCGGATTGTGGAAAAAATACATCATTTTACTCATCATCTAGGTATTGTTAATTTACCTGGTAATGATACATAACAGACTGTTATAAAAGATTTAGTGTAGGGTGGGATATCTAAAGCCTCTCCATAGCATGTGTGTAATGATCTGTGTCATCCTGCTGGTGGCAGCACTAGGAACTTGAGGTGGACTTCAGCTGTCTACCAGCAGGTGGCGCTCATATTGCTGGGAGCAGTGCAATTCCTCGGCTCACCAGCAGATGGAACTGTGAAAGACTCTGGTCAGTCACCTGAGCAATGTGCTGCATATTTAAGGCCGGACTTCCTAGCAGCACATTGCTAGGTCATTGTGTCTTGTTCCTGCAGTGTTGTGACTCTGGCCATCTGTCCTGTATCCTGAGCTCCTGGTATTTTGACTCCTGCTTGTTCAACTAATCTCTTGTCTTCTGATTCTGTACTTCTGATCCATTCTGATTTCCTGGTATTTGATCCTTGCTAGTCTGACGATTCTTCTGTGTGCTGATTGTGTTGAGACGTGTCTGTATATATTGTATTATTGTATATATTCTCATATTGTGTGGGTTGCTGTATATATTTGTATAGATAGATAGATAGTCAGGGTTCTGGTATTTGTGGTGCACCACGCGTTGTTTGATTGTATATTGTATGTGTATGGTGATCTGCATTTGTACACTTGCATTATTGTAATAAACACATTTATATTCTACTCTGTTGTGCAGACATCAGTATTTCTATTGTGATCTTCCAGTTTGTTAAACCAAAACGATTGCCATGCAGAGATCGTGGATCTGCCAGTCTAGTTCCAGTCACGACCACGATCTGCATGACCAATCGTTACAGAATGACCTAGCCAAACCATATATTGATCACAGAAATACTGCAGATTCATCTATCTGTACAAAGAGTTGGAATTTTGATGATGTGTACTACTATGTCTTGCTTGCTGAGGATAGCAAAAGTTATTCCTTCATGTATTTTGCAGCTTACTCCAGAAAGCAGCTTCAGCAGTTATTGGAGTTAGTGCAAAACTATGTTAATCAGAAAATCTTGTCTGCAGAAGAGGTGCAGGACCTGCTGCAAGTCCTTCAATGGTTGCTGAAAAGTAAATTATCCAAGGATAATTTTCTTGATCCTCCATTTAGCCCATCTGATATTACTGTTTTGATTTCAATTTTGAAAAATGACAGGGAATCTTTCTTTAAGTTCTACTCCAACAAAGACAACAATATTATGCAAGCTTGTGTTCAATCCCTTCAATCATTAATTGATTTAAGAGTATGCAAATTTGAAAGAACCTCATTATTAATGTCTGCCTGGAAAGATATGTTAATTTCCCAATGCAAACCTTGTTCTGTGACAGCAAAGAATAAAATACAAACTGGTTCTTTGTCTGTTACAATCCAGTCCAGTCTTGATTCTGTTTATGATGTAGTTCAGTCAAGTTCTATTAATAGACAAATACATTCTCTGCCGGTTAGGAACCAATCTCGTTTAGAACCTGTCTTTTGTGCAGCAGATATTAACTATCTAGCTGATCATTTAAAGAAGGATAGGAAAAGTTTTTTAAACCACTATTCTAAAATGGAAAACTCTTGTCTGCTGAAATATGTGCATGCTGTGAAAAGGATGAGTGGTTACACATTGTGTCCGCAGAAAGCCGCCTCTGCCCTGATCCAAGTTTGGGAGGAAATCTTGTCATTTGATGCAGATCCATGCATGCATGTGATTGAGGAGTCAAATGAGTGGAGAGATTGCAGCAATCGAGTCAGTTTTGATTTTACTGCAGAAGAGATCAATGCTTATTATGGCTATTTGAAGAATGATAGGGAAGAGTTTATGTCATTCTATTTGCAACAAGATGAGGAGTTTATTAAGAATTGTATCAGTGGAGTAAGATCTCTGATGGTTAATGCCTTGTGTGAGAATGAGTCTGCCTCTGCTTTGATTGCCATCTGGCAAGAAATTCTTTCCTCTAAATTTTAATCTCATCCTCTCTCTGATAACCCTTATGTCCAGAGTTCACAACCTGCATGTCAGTTATCTGTACAAACTCCATTGCAAACTGCAGTCAGAACCACACCTTGGTCCTGGCAAAAATCATTAGAAAACAAGTCATCGTCCAAAAGGAAAAATAAATTCTTTCCTACTAACTCCATTCAGCATGTGCAGCCTCCAGCCGCTTCCAGTTGTGTGCAGCCTCCAGCCGCTTCCAGTTGTGTGCAGCCTCCAGCCGCTTCCAGTTGTGTGCAGCCTCCAGCCGCTTCCAGTTGTGTGCAGCCTCCAGCCGATTCCAGTTGTGTGCAGCCTCCAGCCGATTCCAGTTGTGTGCAGCCTCCAGCCGATTCCAGTCGGGTACAGCCTCCAGCCGATTACAGTCGTGTGCAGACTCCTTGCAGCTTTATACAAACTCCATCCAGCTCCATGCAGACTTCATCCAGATCCGTGCAGACTTCACCCCGATCCGTGCAGACTTCAACCATGTCCATGCAGACTCCAGGTGATTTGTGTCCTCAGCAATCTCCAGTCTGTCCTGAGCAGTCCTTCGCCTTTCTTTGTGGACTCTTTCATGGACTAGGTTTGCTGACAGTGGGTCAGCCTGCCAGGCCTGCAGAGCTCCAGAATGTTTATCCTGCAGTATCCAGTCCTGCAATCCAGCCCGCAGAGTGTTGCATCCAGCCCGCAGAGTGTTGCATCCAGCCCGCAGAGTGTTGCATCCAGCCCGCAGAGTGTTGCATCCAGCCCGCAGAGTGTTGCTCCCTGCCTGCGGAACTTTGCTCCCTGCCTGCGGAATTTTGCTCCCAGTCCGCACAGGCTCAATTCACACAGTTTCAGTGCCAGTCCGCACAGACTGTATTGGGATCTCAGCCAACGGTCCAGCCAAGCACTCAGCCAACGGTCCAGCCAAGCGCTCAGCCAACGGTCCAGCCAAGCGCTCAGCCAACGGTCCAGCCAAGCGCTCAGCCAACGGTCCAGCCAAGCGCTCAGCCAACGGTCCAGCCAAGCGCTCAGCCAACGGTCCAGCCAAGCGCTCAGCCAACGGTCCAGCCAAGCGCTCAGCCAACGGCCCAGCCAAGTGCTCAACCAAAGGTCCAGATCCATGAGGTTACACAGGCTGCTGTTCCTGTAGGTGCCAAGTCTGTTGATGTTCCTGCTCCTAATGGTGCTCAGACTGATGTTCCTGATGGTGCCTGGCCTGCTACGGTTCTTGCTTCACCTGGTGGTGCCTGGTCTGCTGGACTATTTGAGGGCACCCAGTTTACCATCCAGCCTGTTGCTGCCCTGCCCGAGACTATTCAGTCTGTTGCTAATCTGCCTGCAGCACTACCTGAAGCTTTCCAGTTAACTGCTCAAATGTCACAGGATTCTGCTGTTGCTTCCAAGTCTGGCGACTCTGCTGTTGCTTCCAAGTCTGGCGACTCTGCTGTTGCTTCCAAGTCTGGCGACTCTGCTGTTGCTTCCAAGTCTGGCGACTCTGCTGTTGCTTCCAAGTCTGGCGACTCTGCTGTTGCTTCCAAGTCTGGCGACTCTGCTGTTGCTTCCAAGTCTGGCGACTCTGCTGTTGCTTCCAAGTCTGGCGACTCTGCTGTTGCTTCCAAGTCTGGAGACTCTGCTGTTGCTTCCAAGTCTGGAGACTCTGCTGTTGCTTCCAAGTCTGGAGACTCTGCTGTTGCTTCCAAGTCTGGAGACTCTGCTGTTGCTTCCAAGTCTGGAGACTCTGCTGTTGCTTCCAAGTCTGGAGACTCTGCTGTTGCTTCCAAGTCTGGAGACTCTGCTGTTGCTTCCAAGTCTGGCGACTCTGCTGTTGCTTCCAAGTCTGGCGACTCTGCTGTTGCTTCCAAGTCTGGCGACTCTGCTGTTGCTTCCAAGTCTGGCGACTCTGCTGTTGCTTCCAAGTCTGGCGACTCTGCTGTTGCTTCCAAGTCTGGCGACTCTGCTGCTGCTTCCAAGGTTGGTGAGTCTGAGGGTATCCAGTCTGCTGCCGCTTCTGAGGGTATCCAGTCTGCTGCCGCTTCTGAGGGTATCCAGTCTGCTGCCGCTTCTGAGGGTATCCAGTCTGCTGCTGCTTCTGAGGGTATCCAGTCTGCTGCTGCTTCTGAGGGTATCCAGTCTGCTGCTGCTTCTGAGGGTATCCAGTCTGCTGCTGCTTCTGAGGGTATCCAGTCTGCTGCTGCTTCTTAGGGTATCCAGTCTGCTGCTGCTTCTGAGGGTATCCAGTCTGCTGCCGCTTCTGAGGGATTCCAGTCTGTGGTTCCAGTTGTTGCTTCCAAGTCTTCGGTTCCAGTTGTTGCTTCCAAGTCCGCGGTTCCAGTTGTTGCTTCCAAGTCCGCGGTTCCAGTTGTTGCTTCCAAGTCCGCGGTTCCAGTTGTTGCTTCCAAGTCCGCGGTTCCAGGTGTTGCTTCCAAGTCCGCGGTTCCAGGTGTTGCTTCCAAGTACGGTGTTCCTGCGGATCTCAAGTCTGCTCCGGCTCTTCTTGATCCTGATGGGTTCCAGTCTGTTACTGCTCCTTTGGATCCTGATGATCTCCACGCTGCTGATGTCTGTGTTTCCCAATTTGTGTTTCTGCGTGACTCTTGCCAGTCACATCATGTCCAGGCTGTCCAGCCTCTAAAGACTTCGGTGGTCTATCCATATTTTATGTTTTTTTATTTCTCTCCCTCCCTGCCCACCCAGCCTCGGTTTTTCTATTGGGACCCAGGTGGGGCTAACTCTGGAGATCGTGTGGAGCGTTCGGAGTCCGCTCCTAAAAGAGGGGGGTACTGTAATGATCTGTGTCATCCTGCTGGTGGCAGCACTAGGAACTTGAGGTGGACTTCAGCTGTCTACCAGCAGGTGGCGCTCATATTGCTGGGAGCAGTGCAATTCCTCGGCTCACCAGCAGATGGAACTGTGAAAGACTCTGGTCAGTCACCTGAGCAATGTGCTGCATATTTAAGGCCGGACTTCCTAGCAGCACATTGCTAGGTCATTGTGTCTTGTTCCTTCAGTGTTGTGACTCTGGCCATCTGTCCTGTATCCTGAGCTCCTGGTATTTTGACTCCTGCTTGTTCGACTAATCTCTTGTCTTCTGATTCTGTACTTCTGATCCATTCTGATTTCCTGGTATTTGATCCTTGCTAGTCTGACGATTCTTCTGTGTGCTGATTGTGTTGAGACGTGTCTGTATATATTGTATTATTGTATATATTCTCATATTGTGTGGGTTGCTGTATATATTTGTATAGATAGATAGATAGATAGTCAGGGTTCTGGTATTTGTGGTGCACCACGCGTTGTTTGATTGTATATTGTATGTGTATGGTGATCTGCATTTGTACACTTGCATTATTGTAATAAACACATTTATATTCTACTCTGTTGTGCAGACATCAGTATTTCTATTGTGATCTTCCAGTTTGTTAAACCAAAACGATTGCCATGCAGAGATCGTGGATCTGCCAGTCTAGTTCCAGTCACGACCACGATCTGCATGACCAATCGTTACAATGTGTAATTAAATGTTCTAATTATATGTAACAAAAGAAAAGCTATGCCTGAATAGGTCTTTGGCCACAAGGAGTTTTATGTGTAGTATTCCATAATTTTGAAAAAAAAAATGTGAAGTTTTCAAATACATTCATAAAACAAGTCAAAGCGGATGTTTCTGTGGGAAAATCCCACATCACACAACTGTAAATGTGACCAGGCCGGATATATCATCTGGTTTCCATTCCAGCATGAGAACTTGCTGATCTGCTCCTGACTTCAGTTAAAAAAAACTAATCTAAATAATGGCATAGACCACTATTTGTAGGCCATGTACATCTACCAGCGCTAGTTCTGTTTACTTTAAGATAACATGTAATTGCAAAATTATAGTTCCTGTCCCATTAAAATAAACATGCGTACATATGCAAGACACACTTCCTGGTGGAGTTCATGGTCACTGCCCAGTACTAAAGACATTGGTCTATCCTTGATCTTTATGGTTAATACAAGCAAATCGTCTACTAGAAATAAGAATTTAATTATAATATAAAACTTACCAAAACATTATGTTTATTCTTTGAAAATAAATGGAAAAAGCTTAATTACAGAGCTGGATTTTAGTGTATTTGTGGATATATATATATATATATATATATATATATATATATATACTGTATATATACTGTATATTGTAATGGGATGAGGTGATGTTTTGTAAAACAGTTTAAGTCAACTACCTAGGATCATACAAGTGAAATGAGCAATATAGTGTGTAATCACCATTGTGCCAACTGTGCAGTAATAACAGTGATGGGCTGGCAAGGTTCCCATGGATCACATAGACATACAGTATTTTAAAATAAACAGATTATTTTCCTTGCTTCAGCAAGAGTGTGATATCCACTCTGTGGATGAAGTTACGATATACAGTAGTTATGTTCATTACTGTGCAGTTTATTGGCAATAATAATTTGTCATGTTGCTGTTACGCTCTGGCAAAGCATTGCAAAGCATTGCATTTGTTCACTGATCCATTTCAGACTGTAGTTTATGAAGCTCCATAGAATGAGGATCCTCAACTTTTGTGCTTAGATGAGCTTGTGCTGGGATTGGCAGCATTGATATTACAGACAGTGAAGCTAAGTACACATGGACCAGTATAAGTGAGTGATCTCAGATTAGAAAGACTCCAGGACTGACAGATCACAATGCTGGTTTTCTTGGCAAGGGTTGACATGCATCCATGAATTCATGCACTAACCAAAAAAGAGTGACCAATGCTATAAATAAGATTTTGGTGAACATAAAAAATGCCTCCCTCTTATTCAGTGTGACTCCACAGTTAAAGTCATGGCCGAATGTCACACAAAACTCCAAAAATGGGCTGGACAAAATGATTGGCACCCTTACCTTACTATTCAGTTGCACACCATTTGGAAAAAATAACTGAAATCAGTTGCTTCCTTAACCATCAATAAGCTTCTTACACCTGTCACCCAGAATTTTGGACCACACTTCCTTTGCAAACTGATCCTGGTCTCTCTTATTGGAAGGATGCCTTTTCCCAACAGCAATATTAAGATCACTCCACAGGTGTTCAATGGGATTTAGATTGGGACTAATTGCTGGCCACGTCAGAACTCTCCAGCACTTTGTTGCCATCCATTTCTGGGTGCTTTTTGACGTATGTTTGGGTCGCTGACCCTGACCAGGTCAGCGGATGCTACGGAAGAGACCCTGAGTGTGGAGAAACTTCCAGGGGCTGGAGGGAGCACCAAGTAAGTAAATCTGATTTTTTTTAAATTGCCAGATGTATCCTTTAAGATGCCCATCAATAATACAGTCTTGATTGTACATATCAGTTCAAACTATATTAATTCAATTTTCCTACTACTGCATAGATTTGCTGAGATTTGTGCAATCAAGGTTGTACCATTGATGGACTAGTTTAGTGTTACACAGGGAGGTTAAGGCAGCCAGGGTTCAAGAGGTTAATGTAGCTTTTCTGGTTGAACTCGATGGATTTATGTCTTTTTTTCAACCAAAATACCTATGTAACTATGACTCCACCCAACACCATACAATGACAAGTGTGGAGGTGTGTAGAAGTACAGTATTTTATTCATAGTCGCCGCAGTGTGGGGATTAGCAATCCTCATTAAAATTGTGCTTTAACTGGGCTGACATGTCACTCATTTACCTATTCCACGTAAAGCAAGTGTAAACGTTGATGGAGAAACCTTGGGTGAGCCATGGGGTCCAACAACGTTCATGCTTATGAGTTTTCACCCTGCACCACATTCTACTTTCTGCACTGATTAGCGCTTCTGCTCTTCAGTTTTAAGTGAACCCCTGGTGTAAAAATAAAACCCACACTATAAGCACAGGTAACAGAAGTTATAACAAGGTAGCATGTAGAGATGGGCCGAACGGTTCGCCGGCGAACGGTTCCAGGCGAACTTTGGGGGTTCGCATTCGCCTGCATCAGGCGAACTTTTGCGGAAGTTCGATTCGCCCCATAAAGCTGTATTGAGCAAAATTTTTTGCCTCCATTTTACTGTCAGCAGACATGTTATTGTGAAACACACTGCTTTCAGTGCTAAAGACCCCACCCACCTTCCCTTAAAGCTAGGTCCTTTTATACCATTTGACTCAGTTGTCTGCCTACACTAATTAGTTAGGGGACAGCTGCTACACACTCTGCTAGGGAGATTTTAATTGGCCTCCCTCCTCCCTCCTCCCTTCTACCGGAGGGAGGAGGGTCTCTTCTGCCAGGGAATTATACTATTTTAAAAACCAGTATACATCATACCATAGCCGGGAATCGAACCTAGATCTCACTGTGTGGTGGGCACGTCACCCTAAGCACTGTACCACTACAGTAGTAAGTGAAGCTTGCCTAAAATTTAACATTTATGCTCAACGCAATAGAACCATTAGGTTGCTTAAAGGAGAACTGTAGTGAGAGGTATATGGAAGCTGCCATATTGATTTCCTTTTAAGCTATACCAGTTGCCTGGCAGCCCTGCTGATCTATTTGGCTGCAGTAGTGTGAATCACAACAGAAACAAGCATGCAGCTAATCTTGTCAGATCTTACAAAAATGTCAAACACCAGATCATACCATAGCTGGGAATCAAACCCAGATCTCACTGTGTGGTGGGCACGTCACCCTAAGCACTGTACCACTACAGAAGTAAGTGAAGCTTGCCTAAAATTTAACATTTATGTTTAATGCAATAGAACCATTAGGTTGCTTAAAGGAGAACTGTAGTGAGAGGTATATGGAGGCTGCCATATTGATTTCCTTTTAAGCTATACCAGTTGCCTGGCAGCCCTGCTGATCTATTTGGCTGCAGTAATAATAATCCAAACATTTGTATAGCGCTTTTCTCCTGTCAGACTCAAAGCGCTCAAGAGCTGCAGCCACAGGGACACGCTCAAGAGGCCACCCTGCAGTGTTAGGGAGTCTTGCCTTGAACTCCTTACTGAATAGGTACTTGACCTAGCCAGGATTCAAACCCTGGTCTCCCATGTCAAAGGCAGAGCCCTTAACCAGTACACTATCCAGCCACTGTAGTGTGAATCACACCAGAAACAAGCATGCAGCTAATCTTGTCAGATCTTACAAAAATGTCAAACACCAGATCTGCTGCATGCTTGTTCAGGGTCTAGGGCTAAAAGTATTGGAGGCAGAGGATCTGCAGGATAGCCAGGTAACTGGTATTGCTTAACCACTTGCCGACCGCACGCTTATACCGTGCGTCGGCAAAGTGGCAGCTGCAGGACCAGCGACGCAGTATTGCGTCGCCAGCTGCAGGCTGATTAATCAGGAAGCAGCTGCTCGTGCGAGCAGCTGCTTCCTGTCAATTCACGGCGGGGGGCTCCGTGAATAGCCTGCGGGCCGCCGATGGCGGCTCGCAGGCTAAATGTAAACACAAGCGCACCCAGCACAGATCAGCTAAGACAGCGCTGGTCCTTAAGGGGGGGTAAAGGGTGGGTCCTCAAGTGGTTAAAAGGAAATCAATATGGTAGCCTCCATATACCTTTCACTACAGTTCTCCTTTAAGCAACCTAATGGTTCTATTGCATTGAGCATAAATGTTAAATTTTAGGCAAGCTTCACTTACTTCTGTAGTGGTACAGTGCTTAGGGTGACGTGCCCACCACACAGTGAGATCTGGGTTCGATTCCCAGCTATGGTATGATCTGGTGTTTGACATTTTTGTAAGATCTGACAAGATTAGCTGCATGCTTGTTTCTGGTGTGATTCACACTACTGCAGCCAAATAGATCAGCAGGGCTGCCAGGCAACTGGTATAGCTTAAAAGGAAATCAATATGGCAGCCTCCATATACCTCTCACTACAGTTCTCCTTTAAGCAACCTAATGGTTCTATTGCATTGAGCATAAATGTTAAATTTTAGGCAAGCTTCACTTACTTCTGTAGTGGTACAGTGCTTAGGGTGATGTGCCCACCACACAGTGAGATCTGGGTTCGATTCCCAGCTATGGTATGATCTGGTGTTTGACATTTTTGTAAGATCTGACAAGATTAGCTGCATGCTTGTTTCTGGTGTGATTCACACTACTGCAGCCAAATAGATCAGCAGGGCTGCCAGGCAACTGGTATAGCTTAAAAGGAAATCAATATGGCAGCCTCCATATACCTCTCACTACAGTTCTCCTTTAAGCAACCTAATGGTTCTATTGCATTGAGCATAAATGTTAAATTTTAGGCAAGGTTCACTTACTTCTGTAGTGGTACAGTGCTTAGGGTGACATGCCCACCACACAGTGAGATCTGGGTTCGATTCCCAGCTATGGTATGATGTATACTCATGTATGTATCCCCAGCTATGGTATGATGTATACTCATGTATGTATTCCCAGCTATGGTATGATGTATACTGGTTTTTAAAATAGTATAATTCCCTGGCAGAAGTGGATATAGACCCGTGAAACGCGTTGCAACCCCCTGGAGTATACCAAATAAACACTGTATATTTTTTGAATAAGACAGTCTCTTGAGTCTGCTTGCAGGAAGTAAGTCCACCGCTGCCTCCTAAGCATTTTTAAAGTTTTTAATTACTGTTTTTATACTTTTGGCGCCTCTGTTCTATTCTTGTCATATATATATATCCACCCCTTTTTTCTACTATATACAGAGAGCGGCTTCCTAATCCTGAGTGAGGACAGGACAATCTCCTCACCTGCCTATACAGTGGTTGCCAGGAGGTAACCCTGGTTTGTGAGTATAACATTGTACTCTATCCATATTACCAATTTTAATACCTACTACACTATATTGGGCTCTCGGTTTCTCTTTTACATATTTGCTGATTGTGTCATCTATGGGTGTGAGGTGCCTCATAATCAGTGGCATAGGAATAGGGGTTGCAGAGGTAGCGACCGCATCAGGGCCTTTGGGCTAGAGGGGCCCCGTGGGGCCCACTCTCAACCATAGTATTAGCTCCTTATTGGTCCCGTGCTTGTAATAATCACTTCTATAGATGCTTTGAATAGTAGTGATCATTAACGCACTGATTCCATTCCCCTACTTGCACCTCTGACACTGTAGTTCTCCTTAGCAGATATTGGTGTGCCATGTCAGATGTTATGTATAGAGTGCTGGGAGGGGGGGCAATATAAACGTTGCATTGGGGCCCACAGCCTCTTAGCTACGCCACTGCCTGAGAGGTACTCTGCTTCTACCTGTATTACAGAGCCAGCCTATCTCAGAGAGGACTGGAGAGCTGGGGTGAAGAGAGAAGCAGTGTAGTGCAAGCCACAATACATTGTATTTCAGAGCTTCCAAAGTGCTTCCCTGATATATAATGAAGTAGTCAGCTGTTGTTGCATTGAGTAAAAAAAAGATAGAGGGGAAAAAGTAAGAGTAAGTATTATTCTGACTTTTTTTTTTTTACTTTGGAATTTACAACGGAGGTCCACTTTAAAGATACCTTTACTGAGTACTGTAGCCACGTCCCTTGAGCCATCAATCGGGACAGATAACTTGAAACACAAAAGCAAGTGGCTTGTTCCAGAGGATGGATGGATTCTCACTTCACTGATGATCTCAATCTAGCCAAGTGACTGAGGGAAACATCAGTCATTGCTGTCGGCCCTGCTGGTCAGCTGCAATGCAGTGTAATGACTTCTTCTGTAAAAGTAGCTGTTTATTTGTGGCTTTTTAATAAACTTGGATTCAATCATTTTTGTATTTTTAGACATTACTTATACCAAGCCATGAAGCACACAAGCTGTAGGACTCTGTAGATTATTTGAACTCTGCAGATACTCTGAATATTTTTTGTTTTATATTATGGGGCATATTTATCATGTATTTAATTACTAAATATGCACACAAAAATCCAAGAAACTTAATTTCAGCTACAAAATGACCAGTTCAGTTTGTAAGTTTTTGGTTTGTTTGGTTTTTACTATTTTTTTCTAACATTCTTCAGTGAATAATGTTAAATAAATATAGATACTAAAAAAATCAGATTTTATTCGTTTAACAATTTCACAATATGTTTAACTTTTGACTGCTTCTAATGTTCCTGGGGCCTCTTAGCTGACCTTATAGAGCAACGGGCTGGGAACTGCGTGACACTGGTTATTCTGTATCACGTATCAGAGAACATGAAGATGGGCAGCATAATGCAATCATCTCTTTTGCTGCTGATGGCATTAAGCAGAGCGAAGATTGGCCAGAGAAGAGCTGCAGGCAGCAGCAAAGAGATCAAAGGCCATTTTAAGGCTCATTATAAACTGGGCTGAATAATTTGTCTTTTAGACTGCCTTGGACTATAAATATGTGCGTTACTGTTTGCTTGAGTATAAATACTGAGCAACCTAGTATATGATCATTACACTGAAACTTTTTAAAATTCTGGATTTTCCAGGCGATACTGGTTATTGTAGGAAAGTAACTGTGGAAATACTGATATATTCATCCTCCCACTCTTCCGAGGCACCAGCACAGACTGTGGCTAAGAGTATGTAGCTCCGTTGTCATTATTAGTAGCAGTGGTTGCAGCTGTCGGCCACACATGAGTGTTGCTTATATATTACTCAGATGCCTGACTTAAAGAGGAACTTCAGCCTAAACAAACATACTGTCATTACGTTACATTAGTTATGTTAATTAAAATAGATAGGTAATATAATCTCTTATCTAAACTTGTTTTAAAAGAACAGGCAAATGTTTGATTTCATGAGGGCAGCCATCTTTTTGGTTGAAAGGAGGTGGCAGGGAGCATGAGACACAGTTCCCACTGTCCTTTGTGCTGAACACCCCTCCCGCTTGCTAGGCAACGTGAATAATAACATAGGAAATTCCATCATGCTTTGCACAGCATCAGGGAAAAAAAGTCCGGGCAGTTTTCTTTAATGGGGCGGAGCTTAGCTTTTGTATAGCTAAAAATAATGCTTATGTAAGAAAAACAAGCAAAAAGCTCTGATGCTGTGAAACTGTTAAAGAAACACCAAGCCTTTTCAGTGCTGCTGAGTAGATTTTTAGTCTGGAGGATCACTTTAACCACTCTTCAGCTACCAACTACCTCACATAAGAGTGAGTGACATCACAGGAAATATGTATATAGTCAAATTTAATAAATAGTGTCATCACTCAGGGTATATGCCAAATTAGAAACAGTTTTATTGGGTAACAAACAATGAACAACACACAAACCAATTAAAATAATTCAAAATTGGCCAATGTGGAGCGCTCCAAAACACTCATCTACACTGCATTCCCATACTCATTCACCCACTCTGGTACTGGTACCAAATATGCCAGCGTCTTCAGCGGGGGAGAGACATGTACTTGAAGTGTAAGTACAGTCATAGTAAATATCTTTGGCATGAAAACAAGTGTAATGGATCTATACATGCAGTCTTACCAACAGATCGGGCAGATGATACCTCCCTTTTGAGATTCTTTCATTGTGGCTTTCACCCATTATCCAGGGTATTTGTATGCCTTCCGCCAGTGCAGAGTTGACTGATCCAATACAGTGAACAGCTGCACTACCAGTACTGTGTAAAGGCTCATACAAACGTCCAACATAATGCACAACCAACATGACAAACCGCACAACAAGTTGTTTACACGAGTACGTACACAAACGCACCAACCAACTAAACAACCAACTCACTTAAAGGATACCCAAAGTGACATGTGACATGATGAAATAGACATGTGTTTGTACAGTGTCTAGCACACACATAACTATGCTGTGTTCATTTTTCTCTTTCTCTGCCTGAAAGAGTTAAATATCAGGTATGTAAGTTGCATTGTTTTTTGGAGTTCCGAATAAATTGTTGACTGTCTGAATCGCAGTCCTTGCCTGTGTCTGTTTGGAGGGGGTAAGACCACCGCTGCCTCCTCTGTTTAACCAGTTGGTTTTTTAAGTTCATTTAATTACCTTTTAATTATTTTGGCGCCTCTGTATCTTGTACACTACATTGAGTCCACCCTGGGTGGAGGGTTGTTACCCTATTTTCCTGTCTACAGAGAGCGACTTTTTATTCCTGAGTGGGGTCAGGATTGTTCTCCCCACCTGCCTATACAGTGGTAGCCTATTGGTAACCCTGGTTTGTAAGTATAATTTTAACTTCTCATTTATTTTGTTGTCCCCAAGACGAATTACACTATTGGGGCTCTTGGTGTCCCTCTGCTTTATCAGGTATGTAAGTGGCTGACTCAGTCCTTACTCAGACAGGAAGTGACTACAGTGTGACCCTCACTGATAAGAAAATCCCCCTTTTACCTCTTTCTTGCTCTTAGAAGCCATTTTCTGCTAGGAAAGTGTTTTGTAGTTGGAATTTCTTAACAGTGAGGGTCACACTGTAGTCACTTCCTGGCAGGACTGAGTCAGCCACTTACAAACCTGATATTTAACTCTTTCAGACAGAGAAAGAAAAAAAAAGGATTACAGCATAGTTATTTGTGTGCTGGGCACTGTACAAACACATGTCTATCTCATCATGTCACATGTCACTTTGGGTATCCTTTAAATACTATGTGTGCAAGCTAAGCAACAAAATGCACAACATGTCCGCATTTAAAAGCAACAAAGTTGTTCAAAGACTTGTACACACGTGGCCAACCTGCACAATATTTGGGCAGGTTGATCCACCAGATGAGCCTGGCAAACCTACTGTTATTATTTGGTCATCTTGTTGTTTGCCAGCTGTACACATGCCCAAACATCTTCCAACAGACCTAGTTTAGAAGATAGTTGGGCAGATTGGGCGTGTGCAGGAGCCTTAACAGACATCAGGGAGCTGTTTTTTTGCACCGTTAGCTTGAACCCTCCAATGCTGAAACCAATGGGAACACGTGTAGGCCTACGGGACTTGATCCCGTCCACTACACATCAGTGTAGCCTGCAATCCTCTTATTGAATCCCAATGCCTTATCATTTACAGCAGGTACATTTTTCCCACACACTACTAAACACCAAAAACAGCTCTATGTCACTAATGAAATACAATATTTATTTAATGAGGCGTCTTCCAGGAATTAGACTAAAATCATTTTGTGCAGCGGGATAGGTCGACAAAATATATTTTAATAATTAGATTTAGATGTGAAGCATCACTAATTATTATCATTCTTTTACATTAATGACATATTAATTTTTGATGTTTACATTTCATTTGACTTAACGAGTTTTTAAGTAGATATCCTTTTAGTAATTAGTTGTATCATTGCTGTGTAAATCCATGGGACACCAAAATGGATTCTTTCTTCTCAAATCCATGCTGTGCCCCAATCTGGGATGAAAGCAATATTTTGCTTGTTATAGTGAGTAGTCATAAATAATAAAGTAAACAGGGACAATTACGCATTTATCATCCCTCTATACCTATGCATTACAGGAACACAAGCATAATATTATAAAATGAAATATAGGACATTTCATTTGGCCAGAAACCTTTGTTTTGATAAGAAGACAAAAACGATCTGATTTATTAATAAACTGAAGAGGTAGAAAACACTTAAGAACAATAGTGATTCAGCAAATGTTGTCTAGATGTTTAACTAAATACATACTATAAAGTGGCAAAACCTTGCAACCTTCACTTGGATCAGTTTCTGAAAGTTTTGTGGCTTAACAGTGTGACATTGGGATTGAATCCCCTTGAAAACACCCTCCACAAAATCTATTGGCTATCCTGGATGTCCATAAAATGCAGTTTACAATTAAGCATAGAACAAATCTGTATCATTTGACACAAAGCTAAGAAAGCACGAGGGTTGGCAATACTATCCCAGGAAAAAAACAACACATATATAAGTAGATAAATACTTGTTTTACTTACATAACATATGCATCGTACTGTCCACATTTTAATTTCAGTGAATTCAATTTAGTAAATAAAAAGAAAACTGTTCCAGGCATTTTCCATCTTTACTGCCTCTGACTGAGGCCAATCCATGTAATTTCCCCCCTTACTCCTGCCTGAAATGTTGTATGAAGAACAGCACTTTCATATCGAGTTTGCTTTGTAAACACATGTGAGCAAAACATAGATCAGATTTCTGCAGTTACTGCAGAGGGGGTGAAGTGATTTAGCTTTTATTCTCCTTTTCAGCATTGTATCACACTGAACTAACCTCAGCCAATCAGCAAGAGCAGGGATGTGGGAGAGGAAGAAGGGAAGATAACAAGGTTTCTTTTATTTTCTCTCTCCCTGGCTAGGTAAGAGAAAAGAGCCAGGCTGACTGAGATAAGATTTATTACAGTAGACACATTTATGATTATATTGGAATGCTTGCAATGCAGTGTCAGGATATAGATTTACATAACAAACACAGAGTAGTGGGTAATAGGATATTTATTTTATGGCTGAAAATCGGGCTTTAACATCCACATTTTATACTGGTATAGACTTGGGTTGCCATATCGGACCTACAGCTCCATACAAGCACAGAGCTGGTTAGGGATTGCTTTAAAGCCATCCAGGGCCGGATTTAGGCCAAGGCCACTCAGGCCATGGCCTAGGGCACCACAGAAGCAAGAGCACCAAAGCAGCAGGCTAAACTTGTGCAGCGTTTGCAAGCTTGCAAATGCTGCATTGCAGGGAAATCAGGCATGATCATGGTACTCTGCTGCCAGCGGCCTGCGGCCACCTTGCTCTCTGTGCATGTTTGAAATGAGTCACACTGATGGCTGCTGTGGTGTGAAGGCAAGCTGGCTACCTACACTGAAGGGGGGGGTAGGAGGGATTAAGGGAGTCATCTAACTACCTATACTGGAGGGAAAGGGGCGGAGAGGTCATCTGGCTACCTATACTGCAGGGGGTCATCAGGTTAACTATACTAGAGGGAAGGGGTCATCTGGCTACCTATATTGAGGGGGGGTGGCTGGTGACAGTGGCCTTGGGTGGTAAAGAGTACTAATCCGGCCCTGAACCCAGCTCTTAATGAGCCAGCACCATTCTCCTTTGTAATCCTACCTTTAAACCAATGGCAGATGCCCAAACTAGAAGCCAATCAAGTGAGTCAATGAGTCCTAGTCACGTGATCCCTGTGAGATTCAATAAAAATAACACACTGAAAATAGCTTCTGTGTCCTACTAATGTTTCCTCATGTGTGGGTAGATTTACTATTAATCACTGGTAAAACCTCTATGAGCAGAGAGGGCATGTAAATGAAACTGGTGTTTACCAAAGTATTTAACCACTTCATGCCATTCATGCCATTTAATCACGCATGTACCGTACTCTCACGCCGTGATGACGCGAGGTAGTGACTGATGACTGATGTCACCTTTCAGGAAGAGGAGCCTGACACTCGGGCCCAGTGTCGCCGGGAGCCGCCGGGGAGCCATTTCTGGCCAGGCCCTGGGTGAAGAGCCAGATGGACGCTGTGGGACCTCCCGACCTACACTGGGCTGCAGAAAGCCCCAGGTGAGTACCAATTTCGTTCTTATTTTCAGCTCAGAGTCCCTTTAAGGTGTGTTGTTTTTTTTTTTTTTTTTTTTTTTTTATTTTATGCTTATTACATTTCTGACTCACCTTGGAAAACCCAGAGAGGGAAAGAGAGGTTGAGAGAAAAAGAGAGAAGAAGACCCCCCTTCGCAGTGCCATCCTGAACTCCATGCAGGCTGGTACTCCTTAAGGAATCTGGAGCCCTTGAGAATGCGGTTTCTATGTCCATGCAACAGAAATCTGCATCATCCATAAGATGGGGGAGGTACTATATGACGTAGGAACAACAAAGACTCCGCCCATCCCTTTGTGCAAAGCACCCTTGTCCAATGTTACGGACAATAAGCTCGTCCCCATGTGATGTCGGCTTGTCGGGGGGTACTTTCATCCATTTTATGTGCTGATAGTCCAAAGGGGATGATTTATGGTGGAATCTGGAAACCACCTTTGGGGATTGGGGTTTTTTGTGTGTTCTGAGAAGTTATCATGAGATTTCCTTGCAACTGGCACATCTGGATGTGAAATCTATTCTGATCTAAGCACTCTAAATCTGCTGCAAAATGAATTGGGGAGAACTGTTTTTCACAGAGCTAATCCCAGCCTCATCTGTAATCTAGAGTTCCAGTTTAAGTTTTGCTCCATATTTTGTAAATTAACAAGCAGTCTTATTTATGGCACTGAGAACAGGAAAGAATAATAGATTTGAAACAGGCATTTTATGGAGTAGTTTTCTCCACACACACACACAAAAAAGCCAGCATTCCAATAAAGTCTTTGTTCACTTTTGGCTTTGTGCCAAAATGTGATCATTTGCAGATGTTTTACATCATGCGCCGATTTGTCTGTCTGCATTTCTTAAATATTATAAGACCCAGTATAGTGTGCATTGAAAGCTGTGTTGCTAATAAAATGTCTTGCTTTCCTCTACTTCCTGCTCATTTTATGAAACTACTCAAGTGCCATGTAATTCTTGCTTCATGTACTATATACTACATAAGGGATTAGGTCACTTCCTGTCATCTGCACAATATCTGTGTTAATATCCCATTTATCAAGCTATATGTCATTCTCCACCAATCTGATGTACAGTCTTGGGTGATTGTTGCACCATGTTTTTCATTGTATGCATTGCAGTGGTTAGATAAGGATACCTCTGTGTCCTCTGTTCACAATAGTGTCAAGATCATATGGCTACACGGTCATACTATGTCTGTCTGACCTTGGCTGTACTTCTCTTTAGTGCCAGGTTTGTGAAAATCTTGCTAAGCAAGACTGTGGACAATTCACAGCAAGACTGCATTTGGAAATCTTATGCACTTATCCCGTAAGCAGCAATTAAACTTCTAGCACTTCTAAGACAAAATCTTTAGCTCGATATAAGAGTGTGCCATTTATGTGAGAAGTGAGTATGCACATTAAACAGTTAAAGATAATCTGTATCTAAAAAAATGCCCCAGGGGGTGCTCACCTCGGGTGGGGGAAGTCTCTGGATTCTATCGAGGCTTCCCCAGTCCACCTCCATTCCACAGTGGCAGCAATCAAGCTCCCCGAACGGCGATGATGTAAATATATACCTTCCCGGCTGCAGCGCAGGCGCAGTAGCGGGACATAGCAAGTCTCCTGCACTTGCGCAGTAGAGTGAACCCGACTGAGATCGTCTATTTCTGCCTATTTCTGAGCGTAGAGCCGCAACAGCGCCCCAGCTGGATTGGGGAAGGTAAATATTTCACAGCCTGAAAAATTGTCAGCTGTGCATTCAGTGGGCTGCAGCAAGACCACCGTGGGACACAAGAGGACAGGGTAGGCCTCAATAGGATCCAGAGGCTTCCCCTTACCGAGGTGAGGAACCTCCAGGGGAACTTTTTTCAATACAGAGTCGCTTTAACAATATTGTGTTCAGTAATCACGGATGCAGAATAGCTCTCTACATAAATCAGTCCTTTCCTCCGTGTCCCCAGCATGCATAAACAGGAACCGACAACTCACAGCAGTACAGATCATCTTATAAGAAATGCAAGTGGCACAATACCATCTACAGGCCAGATGTATGAACACCACAAAAAACATTTTTAATAGATTAGGCATTACTTTTATATTTTCATACCGGCTCAAATCTAATGAAAATCTTGAAGAAATGAAGGCACACAAGTTCACTTGCTGTCTAATGAAGCCAGATAGGTGTGGGAGAAAGAGTTGCATGTGGCTGAATTAGCTTTCTACTGCATAGAGCAGTAAAAGCTAGCAGCGGTGCATTCTGTGTTGGATCAGACTTCTGCAGTGATGTGACAAATATCAAATGGTGCAAGGTGGTAAAAGATCAGTTGGGTACATATTGATTTTGTGCATGATCCAATACTGTATGATTGTCTTAAGGGAATATCAGCTTTACAACTTTCTGTTATATAACACTAGGATCAGGGGCACTTCCTGCCCCGAAGATCAGTGGCACATGTCCTGGATCTAGTCTGGGGTGCCTTGGATGTCTCCCAGGCAGAGTAGAGGCACCGCGGCACCCAGCAGTGCACCACACAGGGGTCCACTAGAAGGCCATGGAATGCTGGGGGGGGAGGGGGGCTGGCAGCAAGCTCAGTAGAAAGCCAGACCAGCCAGCACAGGAGCCAGGTAACTCTGCCTATTTATGTGATATGCTGCATTTTGGGGGTGTTTTTGCATTAATGGTAAGGGGAGCTTCATCCAACATTATGCTGGGCAGGCCTACTTAGACCTCTGTTAAGTTCATGTAAATTTGGCTCCAGCCATGGCCACACCTACATTTTGGTGCATGACCACACCCATTTTTCAGCTGCAGTGGCCTAAAGTGCCCTGGATCTCTTAGGATCCTAGCAACGCCCCTTACTAGGATGATCATGATCATAAAACTTCCAGTCACCTCTATCTACCACTAGCTGTATGCAAAATCCCATCTCACTAACTTATATGGGCAAAGCATAAGCGAGATGGGGGAAGCTGAAGAAACATTGGCTGTGTGTATGATTGTCTTGGAAGGAATTGTTAACAATGAAAGTGGAGTTACACATTCAAAGATCATGAATGTAAAAATAGTCATTTATAAAAAAAAAAAAAATATGTATAAATGCGCCAAACCAAACAGATGTAAATAAAATCCTCCAGCTGCTTCTATTGTTCTGTGGCAGAACATTCCAAATACACTTTTAATTCCTTCGAGGGTTCCTAAGCAATTATGCCAGACGCCAGTACAAAGTGGATCAGCTAGACTGCAACGTAAACTGTCTGTATACTTATAGCTTGGCATACTGCTTTAATCTGTGAGTAGATGTTGATGCTTGCTTTTATGATCTTTTAAGACATATTAACAATATCTCATTACTGGAGCTCTTTCCTTCTGAAATATATGTGATGATTGCTGTTTGAGCAGGAGGATGAAGTGGTGGCTATGGAATATTTAAAGAGCCTCCATTTCTAAAATACCAAGTTTTTTGAAAAATGAGATGTATAACCTAGATCCAAGGTTGTAGTGTGTATGTACAGTATACCTATACTTAATACACAGATATGTCAACTTTGGGATACTGAAAGGATATGAGAATATTTAAAGAGTACCTGAAGAAATATGTGACATGGTGGCATATTAAGAAATGTCTGTTAAAGATGCCTTAAGGGAGCACACAGCAATTTTATACCTTTAATTACACTGACAAGGAAAGACCCATTGCACATTTATGTGTGATCTGGCCCACTACCTAGGTAATGCAAGCATTGTTAGAGTATGGGCCCATTTTCACTTGCGCAATTTCTGCGCTGAATCCGCAGAGTTTCCCCGCAAGCAAATTGCTCGGGGAAACTCTGCCATAGGAAACAATGGTGCCACCAGCCGAATCGCTTGCACTAGCGATTCGGCCGACATTGCCATCCGTTTCCATGCGGGAGGCTGCAAATCCCAAAGCCGTGTGTGACACGGCTGATGGGATTCGTCTTCATCCCTGCAGACCAGGAAGTGCTGCTGTGCGTCTCACAGCCGTGCATGGCACAAGTGGAAATGGGCCTTAAAGGGAAGATTCAAGCAAAATAAAAAAATGAGTTTCACTTACCTGGGGCTTCTACCAGCCCCATGCAGCCATCCTGTGCCCTTGTAATCACTCACTGTTGCTCCAGTCCCCCGCTGGCAGCTTGCCGACCTCGGAGGTCGGCGGGCCGCATTGCGTACATTTTTACGCATTCCCGCTAGTGCAGGAACATTAACACATACATATTTACGCATTACTGGTTCAATGAGTACATTTTTGCGCATTGAACCAGTAATGCGTAAAATATGTATGTGTTAATGTTCCTGCACTAGCGGGAATGCGTAAAAATGTACGCAATGTGGCCCGCCGACCTCCGAGTTCGGCAAGCTGCCAGCGGGGGACTGGAGCAGCAGTGAGTGACTACGAGAGCACAGGATGGCTGCATGGGGCTGGTAGAAGCCCCAGGTAAGTGAAACTATTTTTTTTTATTTTGCTTGGACTTTACCTTTAATGCACGATATGCAAGTTGCACAATGCCCATTACCCTAGCAATGCTTATATTACCTTTAAATACAAAATATGACTATTGGTTTCCAGGAAACATCTATTTAGGCTTATAAAGAGAAAATTCGTTTTTATCTTGTTAGTTTATTTCCACTTCAGGTTTGCCTAAAGGCTGGCATTTTTGTATCAAAGAGGGTTTTGGAGTATGGGGTATTTCAAGCTGCACCTCCTTCCCAACCATAGAAAGCAAATGTCCTGCTAGTAAAACTGTGACTTTGTGCAAAGTTTGTAGAATTTTTGCAAAAATGTCCAGTCTTGTGGATGGGGCAGACAAGATTTTATTTTTATGAATATACTAGTTTTGTAAAATTCTTGTAAACAAGAGAAAGTCCTCAAAACTGAACTTTTGCCAGTTTATCACTACTCAAGATGCCTTTACAATGAATTTCTCTTTTTAGCCAGACACGTCTGTGTGTAGGTACAGTTATTCTTTAGCAGTGACTATTTTCAGATATTACTTTTCTTTTATGTTGTATGGTTCAATTACCTACATGAAGAATTTAATGTTTAGCTCCCCATTCTTCCATTTGAAAGTGGGAGAACTTGTCCTGCTAACTAACTGGGAGCCAAGCTGCCCTCATTCATTAGTTAGGAAAAAAAGCAGCTGTGCTAGATTCTAGTAGACATAATATAGAGAATAGGTGTGTGTGTGTGTGTGTGTGTGTGTGTGTGTGTGTGTGTGTGTGTGTGTGTGTGTGTGTGTGTATGTGTGTGTATGTATGTGTATGTGTGTGTGTGTATGTGTGTTTGTGTGTGTATGTGTGTCTGTGTGTGTTGAGTGTATGTGTGTCTGTGTGTGTTGTGTGTATGTGTGTCTGTGTGTGTTGTGTGTATGGGTGTCTGTGTGTGTTGTGTGTATATGTGTCTGTGTGTGTTGTGTGTATGTGTGTCTGTGTGTGTTGTGTGTATGTGTGTCTGTGTGTGTTGTGTGTATGTGTGTCTGTGTGTGTTGTGTGTATGTGTGTCTGTGTGTGTTGTGTGTATGTGTGTCTGTGTGTGTTGAGAGTGTTTGTGTGTGTCCTCGCTTGCATTTATCTGTCATTATTAATTTACGGTAGTTTAAACACACCCCAAATGTGCAATGAGAAAAATAAACCTACAGTTCCAATAAAGTTACATTTCAAGCAACTTTGTGGTTGAATTGTACCAGTAGGGAGAACATACTTTTATTTAAGCTGTGTTCCACTAAGAAAAAAGGCAGTTAGAAGCCCCTACATTTACCCCAGTATGACCATGGCAAGAAACTGGGCACCCAAGTGATTATATGTTTGCAGACTTGAATGAAACTCCTTCCAGGGTCCTGTTATACTCAGAGCTGCTTGACCAGCTTTGACTCTGGAAACCTATTAAAATCCAAGCTTTCAGAATAAAGTGATTCTCTATAACAACGAAGACTACCTTTTCTGTCAGCCTGCAAATAAGAGAACTGGAAAGGCAAAATCTCAAAAGAATTGCATTTTTCAGTTGGCAAACGATACCTTATGTATCCGTGGGATAAAGATGAGGTTTATATTCTCCATGGTGGGCAGTGCACCAACAGTACAACTGGAAACATAGATTACATAAAAAACAAACAAAACAAAACAAACAAACAAAATAAAATAAAATAAAAAAAACATCAGTTTGCTCAGTGCATATACAGTATAAGTGAAATTCTAATGGTTTGCACAACTAGCCATAGTAGTACTAGCCATACATAATTCCACCTGACCTTTGCAGACATTACCAGTGAAGCATAATTATCATTGCCTGATGAACTGCAATCTGCATCATTTGGACAACTGTTGACAATTAAGTATTGAATGCTTTCTGGGTTATTGAAGTCAGAATAAGCTATGAATGATGTACGTAGTGTGAGCATCTTTGCGTCTCTTGCTGGTAGGCTTAGAATTATGCTAAGGGCATCAGTTAGCATTAAAAAAATATATATATCAGATTACAATAGGTTAATCAACATATTAACGATAGGTTAGTGAAAGGCGACATTAAAAAATTTAGGTAAAGCTTATAGTTTGAGTTGATCATCATGTTTATTTATTTATTTATTTAAGTATTTATATAGCGCCAACATATTACACAGCACTGTAAAGAGTATGTAGTCTTGTCACTAGCTGTCCATCAGAGGGGCTCACAATCTAGTCCCTATTATAGCTATATGTATGCATCATGTAGTGCATATATCATAGTCTAGGGCCAATTTACTTATCTGTATGTTGTTAGGATGTGGGAAGAAACCAGAGTGCCTATAGGAAACCCATGCAGACACAGGGAGAACATACAAACTCTTTGCAGATGTTGACCTGGCTGGGATTCGAACCAGGGACCCAGCGCTGCAAGGCAAGAATGCTAACCTCTATGCCACCATGCTGCCCAGGAAATGCTGCTGCAAGGAAATGGTTAAATGGGGAAATGCTGCTGCAGGGAAATGTGTTAACAATATGGCTATGTGGGAGATAGTGGCAAGAAAGAGGTTTAAGGTTGGGAATTGGTGAAGAATCAGATGAAAGTTTGGATATTGTAGAACAAGGAATACATTTAGAGTTATTTTAGGTAGAGAGAAGTGGTATAATGAGCTCACAACTTTATCCTGGGACTTTGTTTTTCTTGAGTATTTCTGTGTAGCCTGCTGTATTGTTTCTGAGAACACCGAGGCTTGCGTCAGCTCACTGTCTTTATTATGCCTCAACACCTGCTTGAAGGGCCATATATACACCCTACCTGGTGCCTATCATTATGTATATTTGTCTTGGCCATAGACCCAGATCCAGATTCTGATCTTTGATTCCTGTTGATTTTACATGTTCCTGACCGCACATGATCTTAATAACCTTTAATGTTGACCTGACATCTGTTTAAGCTTAGGTTATAGTTAGGCTAAGGTTACAACTTCCTCCCTATGGCACAGTGTGAGCTGATGTGATAAAGCCTTTAAGAGCTTTTGAGAGCTTAAATGGTTTAGGCTGTCATTTGCATAAGAGAGAGAAAAAGTAATAATAACAACAACAGAGATCACAACACACAATAACCACCAGTCTGTATCTAGTGTGAACACAAAGTAAAAGCTCATACTTATTTTGTATTGCTGTCTCCCTCTACATTGGGGGTCATTTAATTCATTAAGTAAGGGAAATATCTACAACGTGGGCACAGCAATAAAGAAACATCTTTTTTTTTCCTTGAATAAAGCCGCTATTTTCCCTAAATGTATTTATTACAATGAATTCAGCATCCCAAATTCTCCCACACACCCCGCTTCAGAACCCGAGACAGTGGACATGGGGAGTTCACTCACTGGTGGTCCATGCAAGGCTTCACATGACTCCAGTACTTCTTCCTTCCAAGCTGGAAGGTGGAGGCACTAGGGCCCGTTCACACTTAAAAAGCGCAAAACGTTAGTGCTTAGCACTGGCGTTTTGCGTGGGTGATTTTACAGCTATTAGCGCGATAAAATCACTCTACACTTCCGTACTTGCTCTAGAATTGTGGCAAAAATGCTGCAGGTAATGCGTTTTGCGATTGGCGCTAATCGCAAAATGCCTACAATCGGCGCCAATCACGGCAGTGAGATCACTGCCATAGGTTGGAATAGCACTAGTTCTTTAAAAAGTGCTAGTGCATTGGCGATTAGCGGGAATTGCCCGCTAATCGCCCTAGTGGGAATGGGCCCTTGGAGTCACGCAAAGTGCAGCATGAACCCGTTTGTGAGTAAACCCCCTCTGATCCTGTCCACTGCATCAGGTTCTTCGGAAGTGTGATGTGTGGGAAAATGTAGGATTCTGAATTTATCCTCCTGAATTCGAACTCAACACTACTTATTACTCTGCACATTAACAAATGTTCGGTTCCTTCATCTTTGCTCTTTTCAGGACATGTGCACATATTGGTACTAGTTGCACTTATCAGTTGTTAAAAAACATCCCTTAAGCCCCATAAAGTACATACACACGTTGAATTTTTCCGAACTACCGGTCGTTTGGACGTCAAATCGGGCGTGTGTATAAACGCTCTTTCAGCTGATAAGACTGGATTTCGCCAAGTGCATCTGTCCAAACCAGCGTTGTCAGCTGAACAACCGTTTGTACACACGCCCGATTGGACGTCCAAGCGACCGGTCATTCAGAGTGGAGACGTCCAAACGACCGGTCGTTTGGAAAAATCCCACGTGTGTACGCACCTATACACATGCTCAACAGCGGTCTTTTATGCAGCACAATTATCAAACAACTTCTGTTGTGAAACAAATTGAAACAACCCCAAAAAAATCGATGTCTTATCAGTCTTATCAGTTGTGTCAACAATAGCAAGCAACTTTTTGGGGTTGTTTCAACTTGTTTCACAACAAAAGTTGTATGGTAATTGTGCTGCATAAAAGACCGCTGTTGAGCATGTGTATGGGGCTTTAGGTTTTATCTTAGTACAACTAATTTACATACAATGTAATCTCACATATGCTAAGTGGCTCCAATATTGAAAGGTGAGTACACACCTTTGACAGAAGTCGCCCCTGGGGGATCAGGACCTGATTCCCTTGGAGAACATCACTGGGCCGGGTTGCACGTAGTGTTCGGCGTTCGTCCCGATATACACCGTTATCGTTGTGCATCCGATTAACCACATCAGCCCGATATCTTGCAGCATATTGGTCGATGCCTCGATCGGGCATGCTTGTGGCTGCACTGATTTTCATCTGATTCAATAATAATTATTGAATTATATGCTCAATCGGCCGCTTAGTTGACTGATGCATGGGCACCTTTAACCTCCCTGCCGTTCCAAATATTTGCTGCGCACAACAAGGAGGGTTTTTTTTTTTGTTTGTTTTTTTAGCATGTAGCTAGCCTAGTGCTAGCTACATGCTTCCCCCCTCCCTGCGGCGTCCCCCCTCCCCGCCGGCGCATATGCCCATCTGGAAATCCCGCTCTGAACAGGATCTCCAAGAGGGCTTCCCCCGTCGCCATGGCAACAGGCGCGATAACGTCACCAACGTCATCGACGTTGTGACGTCAGAGGGAGTCCCGATCCACCCCTCAGCTCTGCCTGGCACTGATTGGCCAGGCAGCGCACGGGTCTCGGGGGGCACCCTCTGATGCGACAGGTAGCGAATCGGCGCGGAGCAGCGTTGATCGTAAGTGACACGCAGCTAGCAAAGTGCTAGCTGCGTGTATAAAAAAAAATTATGCAAATCGGCCCAGCAGGAGGAGCTGAGCTCGGGATAACCGGCAAGGAGGTTAACCTAAATTTATTAACACACTCATTTATTTATTTATTAACACACACATTGTACATCCCTCTCTGACATGCCCATGTCACCAATCTGAGAGTTGTATTAAAACCTAAAAATATTTTTTTTGGGGGTGCTCACAAGCATATCATGCAGTTGGTGTTGCAATTATACAATCAAATCGCCAAGTGTGTGGCCAACATACAATCATTAGTTTGATAAATCATCTCTAATCTAAACTCTTGTTGACTTTCACATTGTACAGCATAATTCTTTCCATTCTCTTTTGCTGAGAAATGAAAATCCTTATGAGCGACCATCAGGGAGCTATGCAGAGATGCCATATTGAATTAGGATTATGGATTTGACTGCATGAGCTTTATGGGAGATGTAGTTCAGCGGGAGTTGCTCATTTCATTTCATTAAGAAAAAAATTAGAGGACGCTAAACTGTCGCAGAATATTTACTAAACGCCTGCTAGAAATTTCAGCTTATTTCATAACCTGTAGAGCGTTCAGCTATTCTCATTATGAATTTCAAATTAAAATTTAATAAGCCAGAATTAACTTGGACCAAACGAATATAAAATATATCCAAAAGTCTTGTTTCTGAAAGGTGAGTCTGCACAGTTTAAATATTTAGGAAGCAAGCTTCGGTTTCAGAGACGAGGAAATTATATTAACTTCCAACCCACAGTGGTAGAAATCAAATAGCTAATTGAGTCCTGGCAACCTTTGGACGTACCCTCATTCAGATGAATAGCTTTAATTAAAATAGTATTATTCCCTAAACCACTATATTTAGCAGAATCATTCTCATTCCTAAATTGTGTGTGAAATGCTAAGCAAAAGAAGGGAAGATACAATCATTGTATTATTTCTCCAGAAATCCTGATTAAAAAATGCCGTTAGAGCGTGCCAAACTTTTTCTCGGATCATTTTGGCATCCTTACTGTAGGTAACTCTGTACATGACCGGATTACAAAGACACATACTGTGCACACTATAGATACTAATTCTGAAACAGATAAAACTGCAAGCTGTTCTCAGTGAAGCATCAGTCATTTCACATAGACAAGAACAAATACCTGTATGTAGCAAGCACAGATGAGTATAAGCAGTAAACTGCATTACCACATTGTATGGATAGTACGGTACTTTAGGTTAACAGCTATAGATCTCATTGGTTGACAAAAGGGAGTAAAAAAAACATATCACTGTATAGGTTATGTTAGCTATTTAGTAACAATTTTTTAAAGTGACAACTCATTAAGACTTAAAAAAGTGTCTTAAAGGGAACCTAAACTGAGAGGGATATGGATGTTTCCTTTTAAACAATACCAGTTGCCTGGCAGTGCTGCTGATCTCTTTAGCTGCAGTAGAGGCTGAATCACAGACCTGAAACAAGCATGCAGCTAATCCAGTCTGACTTCAGTCAGAGCACCTGATCTGCATGCTTGTTCAGGCTGAAAGTATTAGAGACACAGGATCAGCAGGAAAGTCAGGCAGCTGGTATTATTTTAAAAGGAAAAATCCATATCCTTCTCAGTTTAGGTTCCCTTTAAAGTGGACCTGAACTCTTGCACAGGTCATAAGAAAAACATAGAGAAATGCACCCTGTATGTATTTACAGAGTTTAGCCTGTCTAATTCCCCCTCATCTGTGACTAATCACAACTGTAGTTTGATCTCTCAGCTGTGTCAGCAAAGGAATTTGGCAGTCCTCAGCAGAGCAGATAATTTGTAAATACAGAATGTTAACCTTATGTCTGCTTCTATGAAAGCAGGAAGTAAATACACTGCAGGTTTATTGCAGGATTTGTATTAGCAAACATTTTTCTTTAAAGGTTATGCTGTTGCTTATCTTTTAGAGCAGAGAGGACGTTCTGAATTCAGGTCTGCTTTAAAGAGCATTCAGCGTAAATTACACATAAAATAGTTGTCTTTGCCCTCATTGCTATCTGCATCCTCATCTACAGATCTTTTAACTTTTCCTAATCTTAGTTAGGATTGAACCATAATTTTGCACTTCATAAAGGCAAAGGCAACTGTTTAAAGATAACTGTCGGGCATACAATCAAAAATCAATTCTTTATTTTTATCTGATAAACAAGTAATAAGGATGCTAATCAGGCAATCCAAAAGTTAAAATCACTATTACTTTTCTTGTTGATAAATTATCATTCCCCAGTTTTCCTGACTCTTATTTGGTACACACAAAATTTGGTACACAAAAGAGAAGTTGCAGGGCATGCTGGGTTGTCTTTTTTTGCTTCCCTACTTCCCCTCAGACTTAACTAATGCAGCCTGATTGGCTGATGCCTCTTTCCCTCCTGTTTTCCCTTCCCACACCTCTGTTCCTCTCTGTTTGGCCAAAATATCTCAGGCTGAAACAATGCACGTTCTATACTGAAGAGGAGACTAAGGGCGGATATTACATCATGACTGACTTCAAAATAGCCACAGTAAATATGGAAACTGTCTAGAATAGGATTCTCTACTTTAACTTTATAAAATTCACAGGAATCATAACATGGACAGTGCAATACAAATGTTATGTAAGTAGAGCAAGTATTTATCTATTTACATATTTGGTTTTTTTTCCTGAGATAGTATGGCTGAAAGCTCCTCTTTAAAGCGGATCCACATTCTAACAATACACTTCTAATATAAAGTTATAACAACCCGATGGATCTTTTTCTTCCAAATTCTTCCCAGAGGCCTGTGTCTGCTGACTTCTGGCATGTAGCCACGCCCCCTTGCAGAAAAGTGCCTTGCCGGTTTGACTACTCAAGACAGAGATATTACCATGGCCCTTTACTGCACTCATAACTACACCTGCTACCAAATAACATGGCTACCACTGCTAATTGTGGAGCGCCATCTCTAAAATTATCTTCCCGGTGCTGCCATAGCCACACTTACCACAGAAGCCTATGGTGCCACCCAAATTATCAGAAGCGATCTGCAGCAAATGTAACTGATTTTGGCAATATGGGTTGCAGTAGCTCTTATCAAACTCTGTTGCTTGGTAATAGCACAAAGGACACTCTTGACATGGAAACTGTATGTTCTCTTCCCTGTATTAGTGTAGATTTCCTCATTGGGCTTTGTTTTTCCCCAAAAAAGCACTAGAATAAATGTATGCATTCATTGTCTTTCACTCAGAATAGTCATCAGTGTGGGTTATGGGGCTATGGCTCCCTAGCTGAAGATGAGGGGAAAATAATGACTAAAGCTGAATACCCACCAGCAGATATGGCCAAGTGGTTTGGGGGTCGCCGCCGATGAACGATTGTTTCCCGGATCCATCTGGCTGGATCTGCAAGGGTCGTTTGCAGAGTCGGAAATTGAAAATCTTGTGGATGATGATTATACACACAATCACTTACATGATTGCAGAAAACCCGCGCAAGTCTATGAGCTTTGGAAGGATCCTTAATGACTCACTCGAACATGTCGGACGTTCAAAAACAAGGGTTCGTGGTGAGGTGGCATGAATTTTCAATAAATTATGTTGCAATATATCATAATAAAAATAATTTGTCATTCAAAATCACTTGCGAAAATCACTCAGTGGGTATGGGCCTTAACTATGTATTGTGTGTCCATCAGAGCTGGGTCATCCACAGGGCAGCCGGTGCACATACAGTGGCTCGCAAAAGTATTCGGCCCCCTTGAAGTTTTCCACATTTTGTCACATTACTGCCACAAACATGAATCAATTTTATTGGAATTCCACGTGAAAGACCAATACAAAGTGGTGTACACGTGAGAAGTGTAATGAGAATCATACATGATTCCAAACATTTTTTACAAATAAATAACTGCAAAGTGGGATGTGCGTAATTATTCAGCCCCTGAGTCAATCCTTTGTAGAACCACCTTTTGCTGCGATTACATCTGCCAGTCTTTTAGGATATGTCTCTATTAGCTTTGCACATCTAGAGACTGAAATCCTTGCCCATTCTTCTTTGCAAAACAGCTCCAGCTCAGTCAGATTACATGGACAGCATTTCTGAACAGCAGTTTTCAGATCTTGCCACAGATTCTCGATTGGATATAAATCTAGACTTTGACTAGGCTATTCTAACACATGGATATGTTTTGTTTTAAACCATTCCATTGTTGCCCTGGCTTTACGTTTAGCGTTGTTGTCCTGCTGGAAGGTGAACCTCCGCCCCAGTCTCAAGTCTTTTGCAGACTCCAAGAGGTTTTCTTCCAAGATTGCCCTGTATTTGGCTCCATACATCTTCCCATCAACTCTGACCAGCTTCGCTGTCCCTGCTGAAGAGAAGCACCCCCAGAGCATGATGCTGCCACCACCATATTTGACACTGATGATGGTGTGTTCAGAATGATGTGCAGTGTTAGTTTTCCGTCACACATAGCGTTTTGCATTTTGGCCAAAAAGTTCAATTTTAGTCTCATCTGACCAGTTCACCTTCTTCCACATGTTTGCTGTGTCCCCCACATGGCTTGTGGCAAACTGCAAACGGGACTTCTTATGCTTTTCTGTTAACAATGGCTTTCTTCTTGCCACTCTTCCATAAAGGCCAACTTTGTGCAGTGCACGACTAATATTTGTCCTATGGACAGATTCCCCCACCTGAGGTGTAGATCTCTGCAGCTCGTCCAGAGTCACCATGGGCCTCTTGACTGCATTTCTGATCAGCACTTTCCTTGTTAGGCCTGTAAGTTTAGGTGGACAGCCTTGTCTTGGTAGGTTTACAGTTGTGCCATACTCCTTCCATTTCTGAATGATCGCTTAAACAGTGCTCCGTGAGATGTTCAAGGTTTTGGAAATCTTCTTTGTCGCCTAAGCCTGCTTTAAATTTCTCAATAACTTTATCCCTGACCTGTATGGTGTGTTCTTTGGACTTCATGGTGTTGTTGCTGGCTGCCAATATTCTCTTAGACAACCTCTGAGGCCGTCACAGAGCAGCTGTATTTGTACTGACATTAGATTACACACAGGTGCACTCTATTTAGTCATTAGCACTCATCAGGCAATGTCTATGGGCAACTGACTGCACTCAGACCAAAGGGGGCTGAATAATTACGCACACCCCACTTTGCAGTTATTGATTTTTTAAAAATCTTTGGAATCATGTATGATTTTTGTTCTACATCTCACATGTACACCACTTTGTATTAGTCTTTCATGTGGAATTCCAATAAAATTGATTCATGTTTGTGGCAGTAATATGACAAAATGTGGAAAACTTCAAGGGGGCCGAATACTTTTGAAAGCCACTGTACATTGTACATTTTTTTTCGATTAGATCATTTAGTTTAATTATTCCGTAAGATCAAATATAAACATTTTTCCAACATGTCCAATCGGATTTTTAGTGAAAAAGGGAATAATCATCGTTTTTATTGATCCTAAACAAATAATCTTTTTAACTTTAATTTGATTTGATCGTTTTGGTTCAATAAACAGGAAAATTCATTGTTTTTATTGTACCGTGTATAGGCCTGGTGAGTGTCAAGAGGCCTGGCTGCTACATCCTCTGATCCGTGAAAACAGATATGACCTGAGCTCAGCCACAATTATGGATTCATTAATTTTATTATGCAGATAAGCACCACATCCACTGACGGGGTCCATGGTTGCTCTCAATATCTCCTCTCAATGCCAGAAAGGTGGAAAGCACAGAGAGGCTTGTACTTTGCCTAGGGCCCCATTTCACATGAATACATCTGGTCATGTCCATGCATTGAATATTTTATGTGGCAGTATATTGCAATGTCACAATGGGATGAGTAGGGGGGCAGATGTGGATCCTCAGGTGTGCACAGCCTCTTCCTTTACTCTTTAGGGAAACATCATTCTTCTTGGTCTTGTGTGGTGCTAGTACCTCAGAACCATTGTATTAACCTTCTGCATTCTATGTGTGTCTTTGCATTATTCAGAAAAAAATTATTAACACCCTCCTGCTTTCTTCGCAGAATCCTGAAAGCTATATGCCCAGGGAAATGCATCTGGGAAGGTGCTACAGTAGTGAATGACTGGCAATTACAGTATATGTTAGCCCATTAAGACCTATTCTGGCTATAGATTTTTCTTTCAACCTTCATTGAATGATTCCCTTTATTCCAACATAATGGCAGTTGCCGAATAGAATGACATTCTTAGTTTGTGAGATTATTTTTCTGGTTGCCTTGATGGATGTTTTAAATAATACCACAAGGTCACTAATAGAAATGAAAAAATAGAGATTCTGGTTCATTGTCCCTGTTGATTGAGGAATGTCAAAACTCTCCCACCGGAAAGTCAACCCCCCCCCCCCCCCCCCCTCATTTTTGTGCTTCTGGTGTTATTTAAAAAATGGTTGGTAGCTGCTTAAAAGAAAACAACAAAGCAAAAAAAAAAAAAAAAAGCAAAGTGTGGGCATACCTCTCTAGCAAAGATGATGATATGCTGGCCATGCTGGCCATTATAAAACCACTAATATTTGAATGATCATAGCAATTGCACTCTTGTCAATGCCCTTCATGTGGTGCTGATTAAGCTAATCATCAGTGCCTTTACATAGAGAGGAAATGGATGATCTCCAGTAGACAAACCTTTGCCTTTGCTTAACCCCTTCCTCTATATGAAAATCTGGGTAAATTAATCAGAACCACTCAAAGGCAGTGGTGGGAAAAAAAACCTTGCTCTATAATTCGGATCTCAATCATTGCAGTGCAATTTTCCACTGTGGGCTATCATGGTAATTTTAATTTACAAAAACATATATATATATTAATTTATAAAAATAGCTAATAAACAAAACATAGTATGCATCCCTAAATATTATTAGATTTGCTATATGTTAGTATTGCACAGTCCAGCAATTGATTTCCTTCACTACCTTCCAGATGTCATGGATTTAATCAGTCAGGGCCTTTAGAAAGAGAGGAAGTGTCATTATGCATTAGAAGTGTCATTATGCATTATACTAAATATTCCTTATTCCTAGAAAAGCAAGTTAAGGGATCTTTCACACTAGGAGCTGATCTGTGCATTTTGATGGATCACTCCTAGGATGAGATAAGCAGGGAAACATGAACGTCTGTTGACTTTCATGTTACCTTTCACATTAGACAGAGCACTCCAGAGGGTTATGTTGTAACGCTTCTGGGAGTTATTAACTGTCCGCTGCAAGTGTTTTCCTGTCGGGTGAATTAGAACTAGAGTCGCTAATGAGCGTCAAGCCGCAACTTGTCCCGCCGTAGGTCATAACGCGTGCAAGAAATCGGGTTTGTGTTGACTTGTGTGAAAGAGCCCTAAAGGGAAGATAAAGTATAAGGAATTGTGGGGCTGTTACCTTTATTTGTGCTTAATGTGAAACAGCCCTCACCCAGATTTGCAATGATCTGCTCATTGCAAGAGACAAGGGTCAATGTTCCATCCTGATTTTGCTCGACCTCTCAGCGGCTTTTGACACAGTCGATCATGGAATCTTGCTCTACAGGCTACAAGAGTACTGTGGCATAGATGGCATTGTTCTCCAGTGGTTCAACTCCTTCCTGGCTGGCAGAACACAAAGGGTAGCCTTAGGGCCCTTCCTCTCCAACCCTGTACCACTAAAATACGGTGTACCTCAGGGCGCAATATTATCCCCTTTACTGTTCACCATATACATGCTGCCACTTGGAGAAATCATACAAAAACATGGCCTGACATATCATTGCTATGCTGATGACACTAAGCTATATTTGTCATTCAAACCTGGCATCACAGACTCTACTTCACAAATAAACTCATGCTTAGCTGAGCTTCAGGAGTGGATGAATATGAATTGGCTAAAACTTAATGCTGACAAAACGGAGGTTCTTGTTATCGAGGGCCAGGGCTCAACAGCAAAGCAGCCCCAGTCTCAACCAACACCGCTAAGGATAGGGAGCTCAGACCTGAAAAACTCAGACTGTGTGCGCAGCCTGGGAGTACTGATTGATGGGAAATTAAGCTTCAGGAATCAAATCTCAGCTGTTGTGAAACATTCCTTCTTTCATCTAAGGAATATTGCAAAGATTAAACACCTAATTCCTTCAGAGGATCTTCCAACCCTAGTCCATGCCTTCGTCACATCAAGGTCAGACTACTGCAATGCCCTCTACACAGGCCTGCATAAGAAATACTTACGCCGCCTGCAATCAGTACAGAATGCCGCCGCAAGGCTGTTAACGAGCCAACCCCGCGATTGCCACATAACACCAACCCTGAGCTCACTCCACTGGCTACCGATAAAATGGAGAATTCTGTTTAAGATTGGCTTACTGACATTCAAATCCTTGCACAATCTGGGCCTTGGATACCTGAAGGACTTGTTGCAACTGCATCACACCCCCCACAATCTTAGATCAAAAGGACGCAACACCATGGTCACCCCCAGAGTCCACCTCAAAACCTTTGGAGACAGAGCCTTTTGTCATGCTGCCCCTACACTTTGGAACTTCCTGCCACACCCTTTCAGGACAGCTCCATCCCTGGAAGCATTTAAGTCTAAACTGAAAACCTACCTCTTCAGTCTGGCATTCATGAACATCTGACTATCTCCTCTGTAACACAACCCAGCCTGCAACCCTGTATTAATCTGAGACACAACTATGCGCTTTGAGTCCTATGGGAGAAAAGCACTTTACAAATGTTATTGTATTGTATTGTATTGTATTGTATTAATGTGTACCCAAGCCAAAGGGTGGGTACAAAAACACACTTACTTGCCTAAGAAAAGATAAGCCTCTGGATCCAAATGAGGCTTAACTCACTGCCCCCCATTGCTGCTTGTGGACCATCCAGAGATTACCAACTCAGGCTTGTCAGTAATCTGATCAGGGTTGTGCTCCTGATGTACTGCACCTGCATGAGTACTGCGTGTCTGCACAGTAACCTGGAGCTGCTCATGCATGAGTGGCATTGTGCTGCTATGCAAGTACAACCATATTCACTTGGCTGCAACATGCTCACATGGCTGCAGAACGGCTGCATTCATGGCAGAAGAGGAACACACCCTCGATCAGCAGGAGGGTCTGCAAGCAGCAACAGGGGACCGGAGGATGCTGTGGGAAGCCTTATTAGATTCCAGAGGCTTCCCTCTCCTTAGGACATACATGTCAAACTCCAGCCCGTGGGCCAAATCTGGCCCTCAGAGCCAATAAATTTGGCCCCCAAGTGATTTCCCCACTTTTCATTAAGTTTGGCCCACTCTAATCCACTAGGAGGTGAAGCCCTTTATCGCCCGGGAAGCCATATGAGGGAGGTAGGGGGAAAGCACTAAACACAGGTAAATGTATAGAGCAGGGTGGTGGCCACTAGGCACCAGGGAATTTTGTAGGGGATGGAGGACCACTAAACACCAGAGAGATACTGTATAGGGGAGGGAGGGCCACTAGACACCAGGGAACTATTTAGGGAGGGAAGAGGAACACTAGACAACCGGGAACTGTATAAGGGTGGGGGCATTGGACACCAGGGAACTTTATACGGGAGGAAGGTTACCAATAGACATTGAGGATGGCCCGCGACCTTGTCCCAGAGTTTGAAACCCCTGTCTTAGGAAGTACGTGCTTCCAAACCCAAACCTTTTCTCATTTCCTTTTTAAAGTTAAATTGTCTGGTTCTCATCTGAATCTGAATTATGCATCTGGAACTAGCATGCAGCCACTTGAGTCAGAACTTCTAATCTGTATGCTTACTTTGAGTCAGTGATTAAGAAAACATAAATGACAGAAGTCAGCATTCCCCTCGCATTCTGAATATCCTTTGACATGTTTACTATATTTTCTCATTGTGAAACACTTTTTGTTCTTTTATCAATGTTGTATACTGTTTTATTTTTTTTACCTCTGCAAAGCATTGTGGTTTTACTGTACATTCTGCATGGTGTTCAGGTGGTACAGTTATATGAATCCTGGTAGTTTTCAATCATCTTATTGCCTAGAGCTAGTGGAACATTTTCAGACTATGGTGTGAATTAAGAAAAATCACTTTATTTTGAGACTAATGTCTTTTCCCTCAGGTCTGTAAATTCGAGTGATATATCTCTGGAAACTCCTCATAAACGGAGCATACAAATCATAGATTATTAAGTTAAACTTCAAAATAGCTCAGCTGGTGATATGTCAAGAAATTGGATCTGGGTACGATGGCCATACTTTAGTGTCAGAAATATCCCGATTTCTGAATGTTGTCAGAAGTGGTAAAATTCTCAACAGAAGTGGAAGAAAATGTATCTATTCTGACAAAGGGAAACAAGTGTATCATAAAAAATCTTGCTTTGTCTCTAAGGATTTACAGCACACTGATGTAGACAGAATGGCAGAAAAGCAATTTCACTAGAAAACCTTTTAGAATACACAGTCCTAAAATGTATTTTATTGTGTTTGGAAAACATATTTTCTAATTGCTAATTCTTTCTCTAAGCTTGAATTATGTGTCTCACTATCTCGCTCATAATATTAAAAAGCTACAGTTCCTTATCCGCCAATTCTGGAGGAGGTATAAAATAAAAACAGAAATGTTTATTGAATCAAAAAGCATCTTTTACATCTTCAGAAAATGAAAGCAGTTACCTCTGATTGCTGTAGGCATTGCCAATACACGCTAAATACTGAATGTTATGGTTCCACAGCAAGCAGTGCATGGATAGGTTCTCAGTGTACAGGGCTGTTTGCCACCTCTAACTAGCACTGTACATAGGAACTATGATGCCAAGGGTATCCCTAAAGCAGGAAGGCAAGCCAAGCTATCACAGGAAAAAAAAACAAGTATATAAGTAGCTAACTACTTGTTCTACTTACATAACAGATGTATTGCACTGTTCACATTTTGGTTTCAGTAAATTTTATATAGTAAACATAGATTAAAAAGTAGGGTGTTACCCTTAAAGAGACTCTGTAACAAAAATGTCATCCTGTTTTCTACCAGCCTACACGTTCCTAAACCTATTCTAATGTGCTCTGGCTTACTGCAGCACTTTCTACTATCACCGTCTCTGTAATAAATCAACTTATCTTTCCCTGGTCAGATTTGTCGCCCTGTGTCTGGAAGGCTGCCAACTCTTCAGTGTTGTTGATCTGTTATGCATGCCCCCTCTATGCACACTCTCGTGTGTGTTATTTACATTAGACAGCCTCTCTGCTCTCTTACCTTTTACAAGCTGGATAAATCCTCCTCTGTTAGGCTATGAAAGGAGCTAGCTGTCTGCAGGAAGAAACAATCAACCTGTCACTCTTCAGTGGGTGAGAGATGCAGGGGGAAGAAGGTAAACACACAAATCATCTATTGAGATTCTAAAGGAAGGGTGTATACAGCCTGCTTGTGTATGAATGTATTTTCTATGTGTGGACATACTGTACATCAGCCTATTTCCGGCTTTGGTGGCCATTTTATTTGTTTACAAACAAACTTTTTAAAACTGTTTTTTACCACTTTTAATGCGGCGAGGAGCGGCAAAGTTGTGATAGAGGGGAATAGGAGATGTCCCCTAACGCACAAATGTTTACTTTTGTGCGATTTTAACAATACAGATTCTCTTTAAAGATGCTGAAAGCAGATCTCCAGTGTAGCTTAATGTTTATGTCAATTACCCTTTCTCTATATCGGGGCCCTGGTGGAGGAGGAGGAAGGAAGAAGTCCAAGTCAGAATTTAGGAAGGAAGCCCCCTAAAGGTTTTGCACGTAGAACCCTTGAGATGTAGTTTCAATGCTGCACTGAATAGATTTCCTGGTTTCTGTAGGTCAGAAAAAACATCACTCCTCCATTAAGTCTTTACCTGAAACTCTGACAGCCAGGGGTTTGTGGCTATAGCAGGAACAAAATAATAATGCATGATTGAAGGAAGTCCAGATTTGGTGTGTGCAAACAAGAGAAATAGGATTTAGTGCATCAAGCTAATGGCACCAAGTCATCTACAGTCACCATTCATATCCCATGTGTGTCTTTGGAGAGTATCCAAGAACCATGTAGGCTTGGCTATCAAGTCTTGTACACATGTGAGGACTGTTGCCTGGCATGGATAGATCAGGATTTAATGTTTCAGGTGGCGTTTTGAGACTGAGCCTTTACAGACATTTCTATAGCTTCAGCTTGTAGGCTAGCGGTGTATCTATTGCAATGGAGAGTGCTGGAAGGACAACGAGTGTTACCCAATTGTTCGGCTTCCCGCTGTTGGGTTGGGTGGAGAGAAAAATGTATTTGGTGTCGGACATTGTTAAGTTTTGGCACGCCAGATATTTAGGCAATATCAGCAGGGTGGGGGCTCATGTATGGATGTTAGATACACACCTAAGGTGTTTTCTTTATTTGCCACCTTAGCTGAGTTTATTCCAGCATGTGCACATAAGTTTAGAGTGCTCCCATTTCAATGTGTGTGTGCAACTGCCTATATGTGTCCAGTTAACTAGGTTTTGGTGAGTCTTCCTTCTAGTGACGACTGGCAGTATTGCAGGCTGTGATACTGTACAACAGCCTTAGTTTACCTTCCCGGAGCAAGTTCCTTCTTTCTCTGAGTGCCCAAACCCAAACTTTCTCCAGTTAGAAAGTTACTGTGACAATACAAAATGCAAATACATAAAAAATTGTTGATCATAGCCCAGTTTTTTAAGCACACTTAAGCTTAAGTACACTAACACTTCATCTGTAATTATACCACTGTCCATTATGTTCAAGTTATCTAGTAAATAAGTGGACCAGTATTGATAAGGTCCATGCCCACAGTAAGATTTTCCCAGATGATCGGTTCATTTTGCGTGACGTTACGTAACCATTGTTTAGTGAAAATTCATTAAAAAATGGTTAAAGATGGTCAACAAACCGCCACAATAGTTCATTTTGAAAGACCGTCATGATGGATCACATTGCTAACATTGTTTAAATTTTTGGTGAAGTCAATAGACGTCCATAAAAAAAGAAAAAGCAAAAACGACCATTGACTTTAGCAACAGTGTCGCGGCTGTTACGATTTTGAACATTTTGAAAGATGGGAACTATTGTTCGAGGGTCGATTTCCCCGATCTCATTTTTTCATTGGTACTTAGCTTTAGATATCCTCATTCTGTTTGCGCAGATCTTTTTACTTAACTCTAGTTTGTAGTGTCATAAGTTGGAGAGAAGCTGATGGTGAAAAAATAATTACATGCCAAAATACTATATATGATTAAACGAGGTTAGTCATATATGATCTAGTTTGCATTATGCAGATGAGCGCAGTACTTGACCTGAGATGGTAAAAAAAAATGGAAAAGTCAACCTAGTTTTATCCTTTAGAAAGATACAATTGATGTCCCAGGTTATTCCGCCAGATAATTGAATTCCAAGTCTCTTTATTAAAAGTTCAGATCATGATCTAGTATGCAGAAATTCTATTACTTTCTGATTTTAATTGGACTGAGTTAATTTTTTTTTCAAAACACACGGCTCCTTTGTCACAAGCCTCCAATTATTTCTTTACCTGAATGTCTTTTTCTTTCAAAAGGTCAAATTATTTAAAATTCCCAATATTTTAATTTTTACCATCGATGGTTCTTTTGTCAAGGTTTTAAAATATATTTTTTCCCTGGATGTGAAAAAGAGGGGGAAAAAAGTTGGGACAGCTGTGCTACAATTTCACATTTAAATGCCATCATTAATTGCTCAGAAAATATTTGAATTATTTCTCAAACACTTTGCTAAATGCATTGTGGCACAACCCACTTATTCTGTCAGAATAAATTGATTTTGCTTTTAACTAATTTATATGTTGTTCACAGGCCTGGCTGGAAGCTAGAAGTACAGGGCAAAGACGTGGACAAATTAGATTTCTGACTTTTCTCAAGCTTAGGGAAACTATTTCTTGTAAATCTTGTTTAAACTAACTGGAATATTTTAATAATCTTCCAAATGAATTGATCAGGAATAAGCCAAAGTGTTCCCTAATGCTGTCTGTGCTGCTCATCCTGAGAAATAGATATGATGTGTTGCAATGAAGTTTTACCTTTGCCTCTGCTATTTACTGAAATGTCTAATATTAATACGTTTCTGGCAATAGCTGCCTATGGCAGAGTGTGAAAATGATAAAGAAAAAAGAGGCCAAAAAGTTAAATGAGATAATAATTATGACCTAGAAGACTTATTCACATTCCTAAGTCATGCTAATTTTTTCTGTTTTCATATTTTTAATTATGATTGCTCTTATAGTAAACTAATTGCAGCTTGGCGTAGTATAATATGTGTGTGCATTAGCCTACTCCTCTCATCAATTGATTCCTAGTCACTTAAAGAGAACCCGAGGCGGGGTTCTCACAATTAAATCCCCATACAGAGGCTGGGTCTGCCTATAGAGCCCAGCCTCTGTTGCTATATAGGTCGCCGCTAAATCCCCCCTGTGCTCAGCCAGACCCCATAAATCACAGCCATGCTATGCGGCTGTGTTTACCTTTGTAACGTCAGTCTCGGCGCTCCCCCCGCCTCCTGCATCGCTCCGGTCCCCGCCCACGTCCCTTCCCTCCAATCAGCGGGAGGGAAGGGACGTGGGCGGGACCGGAGCGATGCAGGAGGCAGGGGAGAGCAGAGACTGACGTTCCAAAGGTAAACACAGCCACTGCTGACACGCTGCGTGTCGGCAGCTCGGCTGTCATTTATGGGGTCTCGCTGAGCGAAGGGGGGATTTAGGGGAATCTGATTAGCAACAGGGGCTGGGCTCTATAGGCAGACCCAGCCTCTGTATTGGGATTTTGTTGTGAGAACCCCATCTCGGGTTCTCTTTAAAAGAAAAAAGAAGCACCACCACACTGATTAAGTCATCTGGAAAGCAAGTCGTCAGTGCCTGAAACATGTTCAACTAACAGCACTGTGGAATACTACTGGTACTAAAGCAAAGGAGTGTTGTATTGGAGTAAAGAAATATTGAATCCCACAATTTTGGTTTTACAGCCAAGCTTTCAAAATCATGTGAAATGCCTGGTAGTCAGTAGAAAACAGCAAGAACAGATCTTTCCACTTTCCACTGAGCACCAGGCATTTTACATTAACCCGAAAAAGTGGACTGGCTCCATAAAACATATTGTCTTCTGTGGATTAGATGTTGGACTTATATTGGCCAGTGTTCATTACTGGAGGTAAGTCAATACTTACCATCCATTTTTAAACTGATCTTTTCATAGCCGTACCTCTATTGGGAGGTTGATATTTTATTTGCTGTCTAAAATCCGCCTGCCCCTTTTTTTTAGGAGCAACCAGAGAATATAGAGCATTCCCCACAACTGCTGTCAGTGATTGCTAACCAGGTATTCAGTACCTATAGCACAATTAGAGTAGGGTGCAATACATAGTACTAATATACTATATACGCTTGACACTGAGAAAGTCAAAATGCAATCGGGTCGGCACCACCAAAGTAGTATAAAGCTCTTTTATTCCATAAAAGCAGTGACAGACGCTGTTTCGGGCTGTGTAGCCCTTTCTCAAACTGCTACTACTGTTTGTAGCAGTTTGAGAAAGGGCTACACAGCCCGAAACAGCATCTGTCACTGCTTTTATGGAATAAAAGAGCTTTATACTACTTTGGTGGTGCCGACCCAATTGCATTTTGACTATAGAGGGCCCCAAGAGGTACTGGGGCAGGGGTCTAGGCACACCCCCTGGTTCATCGGTGCTCCTACCGCTTGCTTCTTTGTGACACTGAGAAAGGACATAAGATGATAACTTCAACCATCACAATAAAACCATAAAAGCAATGAGATGAGTGTTCATTTCCAGGGATGCTTGGTTAACAGACCAATGGTGAGCCTTGGAGCCAAATGTAAAGATCCTTTGGCTCTAGCTATACTTAGTGTGGCCAGAGCTGTGTGGGTGAGAGGCGGTGTGTAGCGGTGGGTGCGCAGAGAACTTCAATCAAGCTTGCAACATTAAGGATATTGCCGTTGGACCATTTCTCAGGATATTGGTGTGGGAACTTTTTTTAAAGGTAAGTATTCATGGTTAATTAAGAATATTAAAGGACTTTTCTCATGGTTATGTTTTTATTTCTTTAACCCTTTGTGGAAATGGGAAAGCGGTGTTATGTACCCCTATCATGATTTCTTCTGTGGAGATGGCTGACATCTGGGGGTCCCCTTCATAAAGGACATCCCAGGCGAAAATAAACTAATTAGAAAAACAATTGTATCCTTCCTCCTTCTTCTAAAAACGACTTTTTTAGATATCCCACAGTTTTATGTTATATTTAACCTCCCTGGCGGTGCATTTCGGTCTGGAATTATTATGAGTCAAAAGCAGTACATTTATTTCAAGAATTTTAGGCCTTCAATTTTTCAGCCATAACTCACCAAAATATGTCTGAAGAAAAGCCTGGTAGACATTCTGCATATAAATAAAAGAATGGAACACACATTTGTTGATTTCATTAACCTCCTTGCCAGTCTAATTCCCGCCGGCAAGGAGGCAGCACAGAACTTTTTTAAAATTTGTTATTTTTTTAAATCAGGGCTCGCTACATGATAGCCGCTGAGCGGCGGCATCCCCCCACCCACTCTGATCGCCTCCGGCGATCAGAGAAAGCTGGAAATCCCGTTCAGAACAGGATTTCCTGCAGGGCTTCCCCGGTCGCCATGGCGACAGGGCAGGATGACGTCACCAACGTCATGGACGTCGGGACGTCACAGGGAATCCCGATCCACCCCTCAGCGCTGCCTGGCACTGATTGGCCAGGCTGTGCAGGGGTCTGGGGCGGGGGGGGGGGGCGCCTCGGCGCAGCGGGTAGCGACGAATCGGCGGTATATATATATATATATATACTGTATATACAGTGTGTGTATATATATATATTATTATTATTATTATTAAGTATTTATATAGCGCCGACATATTACGCAGCGCTGTACAGTGTATATATATATATATATATATATATATATATTGTCTTGTCACTAACTGTCCCTCAAAGGAGCTCACAATCTAATCCCTACCATTGCCATATGTCTATATTATGTAGTGTACGTACTGTAGTCTAGGGCCAATTTTTTAGGGGGAGCCAATTAACTTATCCGTATGTTTTTGGAATGTGGGAGGAAACCGGAGTGCCCGGAGGAAACCCACGCAGACACGGAGAGAACATACAAACTCTTTGCAGATAGTGCCCTGGCTGGGATTCGAACCAGGGACCCAGCGCTGCAAGGCGAGAGAGCTAACCACTACGCCACCGTGCTGCCCTGTACACAGTATATACATATATATACATATATACAGTATATATGTATATACACATGCAGATATTTTTTTTTTCTTCTGCCCTGTGCGACTCTTCAGGGCCACCTTAAATTTTTGTCCCGCCCCGTGACATCATGCCGCGCTCTGATTGGCCGACGGGTCCCCGGAACAAGAGCAAGGCTGTGGGGATCCCGGCGGCCAGCGATGCATACAGAAAGGCCAGGGAGAGCCTGGGGAGATGCTGGAGTCCCGCTGTGCAGCAGCAATCGCGCGCGGGACTCCTAGAAGGCAGGGAATTCCCTAGCCCGACCTGAGCTCGGGCTTACTGCTCACAGCTTATCTCTCCGAGCCCGAGCTCAGGTCAGGCTTACCGTCAGGGAGGTTAAGTCTAATTTATAAATTTGATTTATATTTACTAATCAGTGAGGGTTATGCTATAGTCCGATTAAGAGCGACTTTTTCCCTTTAACTTTAACCTCAATTATCTCAAAAACTACAGGGGCGTGCCTGGGTGCAACAGATGGGGAAGCAGCCCTCATACAGGCATGACCACAATGTGTGTTTGAAGTGTGGATGATCAGTGTGTCCTGCTATTCACACAAATTTTCACAATTAGCTGCGTTCTTCATCGACACACAAACCGTCATACAGCTCATAAAACAGGTAAGAGGGCAGCATCCAATGCATCTCATCACATCTGTATGCTTTACTTCATTAGGCCCAGTATTGGTTACGATCAACCTCTCTCCTTGTAGTCCAGCATTTCAAACTGAAATTCTGACATTTCCGAAAAATCTGAAATTTCTTGTCCTGGGGATCAAATCTCTACCACCGTACTCTCTCTTTTAAGTACTTCCTTCCTCTTCCTTCCTCTGTACAACAACAAAACATTTGTAAAGCACTTTTCTCCCATAGGACCCAAAGTGCATAAGCATGTTTCGGATCAATACATAGTGATGTGTTACAGGGTAAAAAGTTATGTGATCATAAATGCCAGATTGGACAGATGGCTTTTCAGTTTTGATTTAAACGCTCCCAGGTTTGGAGCTGTTTTGATTGGATGTGGCAAGGTATTCCAAAGGGTAGGGGCAGCATGACAGAAGGCTCTGGCCATCCAACTATCCAAGCACTGATCCCAGTGCAGGAACAAAGCCAAGTACAGTCCCCCAATACATCCAGCCACACACTACAAGTAATGTCATAGTGTATGCTCTTCAAGTACAACCATACTCATAATTGTGTTTACACTGGTCTTCATACATCAGCCTTATCACTATTAATGGTTACCTAAGAACAGCATGCATACTGGTGGTAATCATTACTACTATACCATCAATAATTGGCAGCTGAAGGAGAGCCCCATCTAGGCCCTCAGGCACCAGGTCATGGTTGTGCGGGATCTCTCTGACCACTAGTCTAACACTCATGCTAGGGGTGGCATCAGTAGCATTTTTAATTGGGGTCCAAATCAATAATACATATATATATAATTATTTTTGTTTTATAATGGCCTGATTTTAAAACATTTTAAGCACACAAAAGTATAAGTACACTAGTTCTTTAAATAAGTTTAGTGAACTCACATCTGGACTAAATGGTATTTTTGATCTTGGACTCATGACATGACTTAAAACAAATGCTGTATTAACATTTTATATTTGCTCATCTTATTCTAAAGGTAATGCATCAGAAACAGTCTAAATAAGTAGCGGGAAAAGCATGGTGGTCTTTTGGTATACTCATAGTATCATACTAAATTAGATTTTCAGTCCACCATGGGACTAAATGAGAGTACTTTATCTGGTAAGCGTGTCACCGATTTTTTCATGATGTTATATATTTTTCAGCTGGGAACATCTCTGACACGTTTAAATTAGTACAGCATCTCTGAAGATGGCTGCTCCTGAAGCCTACAGATATATTGTTACTGTTCAAGATTTTAATGCTGCCTGGAAGAACTTGTGGACAAATAAATTTCGAGCTCTCAGTGTCCTGCAAATGATCAGTAGAAATCCTACAAGGTGTTAGTATGACAAAACGCTGGCACTCAGAGAACATATATAACAGCCGAAGTGATAAAACAGCAGCCTCTGCAGTAAGTTACTAGTGTGGATTGCATTCTCCATCGCGTACTTGCAGATTGATAGCAAAAATATTTCTCACTTTACTTGCAGACAGCAAATGAAACACGTATGCAATATCTGAGCACACTGTGTGCCACAAAACTGCTTAATGGAAGCTGGGAAATCTATTGTTTACTTCTGCTTGATAATACACAAAGGGGCAGATTCACTAACTACAGGTAAATCTACATACACAGACAGCACAGGTAAATTGCATTGGTGTTCACGCAAAGTACATAATGGGTATTGCACAAATGGCACAGCTTATGTTATGTATGTGACATGCATGCACACTATGCAAGGCAATATTTGCAAAACATGCATTACGTACATTTACTGTATGTGCACTGTCTTTGCATATCAATGTTACTGGTGGCTAGTGAATCTGTTTAAAGCGGGATTGTCACCATACAAATTACATTTCAACAGCAACTGGTCTGAGTGTATTAAGTGATAAGGATGCTAATCCTGCATTCAAAACTTTCAAAACCTTTTCTGCTGTTATGTTTTGGAGTTATCACATACCTTAGGAGCACTGGCCCTTTAATAGCCATTGCCAAACAGTTACATGCTGGGGGTTCTTTCTATCCATAATATATTCATCCTCTTTCCTTTATTTCCCTGTCTAGCTGCCTAGCTGAAACCTGATGCTCTGCTCACTTGTGTTTACAAGCAAGGCTGAGGTGACTCAGCGATTGGAGGAGAAAAAAATAAATAAAGGAAGAAATGACATCAGTATTAAGCCTCAAACTGTGGGCAAAAGACATGGTTCCCACCAGGAACAGAACTCTCTTCATTTACTATATATAATTCACTGAAATCAAAACATGGACAGTACAAGATATGTGTTATGTAAGTAGATCAAGTATTTATCTACTTATATATGTGTTTTTTTTTTTCCCTGGCATAGTATGGCTAATCCTCCTGCTTTAACTATTTGACATTCCTGGACGTGAAACTCACGTCCAGGAAGCCATGTGCGCTCCTGCGCGTTCCCGTGGCCGATCGCGCGCGTGCACGCGCGCTTCCGGCCCGCGGTTTGTTAGCCAGCGAATCAGTGAATCGGGCAACGGTGCCCGATTACTGATTCCTCTCCCCCGCAGAAAAAGCGACAGCTTCTCTCGGAAGCCTAGCTTTTTCTGCTTCCTATTTCCCCTACGTCGCTCTAAGCGTACGTGTTATGCTTAGAGTGACGTCACTGTAAACAAACTCATGGCTGCCATCTTGTGGCCAGAAAGTAAACTACAGCTAAATGTTAAATAAAAATAAAAATACACATATTTACTAAAAAAAATACAATTTAAATCCCACCCTTCCAAAAATACCCACATAAAAATGTTTAAAAAAAAAAAAAACATTACAATTAAAAAAAAAAAAAAAAACACAAATATTTACCTAAGGGTCTAAACTTTTTAAATATCTATGTAAAGATGAAATATTTCAATTTTTTTTTATTATAAGCTTGTAAATAGTGATGAATGCAAAACGGAAAAAATGCACTTTTATTTCCAAATAAAATATTGTCGCCATACATTATGATAGGGACATAATTTAAATGGTGTAATAACCGGGACAAATGGGCATATACAATACGTGAGTTTTAATTATGGAGGCATGTTTTATTTTAAAACTATAATTGCCGAAAAGTGAGAAATAATGATTTTTTGCCGTTTTTTTTTCTTATTCTTCCCTTTAAAATGCATTTACAGTAAAGTGGCTCTTAGTAAAATGTACCCCCCCCCCAAAGAAAGCCTAATTGGTGGCGGAAAAAAAAGATATAGATCAGTTCATTGTGATAAGTAGTAATAAAGTTATAGGCTAATGAATGGGAGGTGAACATTGCTCGGATGCATAAAGTGAAAAACGGCTGAATGCGAACTGGTTGATAAGGCAAACCACACTATGCATTGTTTTTTTTTTAGTAGGAATGCTTTTTGTTCTCTTTTAGTCTGCTATACTTTCCTACTAGTTTTGGGTCACCCCGAGATGCTTGGGTATTTTCAAGCCCTATCCAAGCCCTATCCCATAGAGCCATATCAATCCCTGCCATGCACTGAGGAGGACCAACAGTCTGAAACAGGCTGTCTGCATGTTGGCTTGATGTGGCTCTGTAAAAAAATCTAAAGCTATAGGCTTGCTATACACCAGTTGTTCTGGATGTAAGCCTGGCTTCAGGGGCATAAAGAGATCATTTGCATATTCAGCAGTGGTGCATTATGGGTAACCACAGTTACACACTTACATCTGAATTATCACAAAATATCTTCTGTTTAAAGAAGGCTAAGCACACTAAACATTTTTTTTCTAGTAGGAGGGCTTTTCAGTCTCTTTTAGTCCCCTATACTTTCCTAATGGTTTTGGATCACCGCAAGCTGCTTGGCTACTCTGTTGCCCCAAAGTAAGTCATCACTTAATGTAAACATGTCACAAACTGATATTGGTATTGATCTGAATATCTAGTATGAAACAAATTATGCAGTGAAGTGGCGTCATCTGAAGTAAGGGTAATATGGACACTGCCATATGTTTGGCTGTAATTGTTTAGCTACCAAGTAATGGACCCCAGTATTAATCAGTATATGATAGAATTACACGATACCAAATTTCACAACCTACTTTCCATGACAGCCACCCTATGTGAGAGGTGTTAGTGGGGGAAAGGCTGGGGCAGTTAATGACTAGCAATATACAAAGTTAATATGTAGGCACTCATTACTACTACAGTACTACTAATCATGAGCTCATTCAGCAGTTCCCTAGGGCACTGGGCCTAAGTCTGATTCCACCTTTGCCCCCGCTTGGCTGGGTGTTATGCTGCAAAGTTTGCAAACCCTTTGTTTACTCATGCATATACAAGAACTTGCTGCATATGCCAATAATATCTCTAGATGATTTAGGGAAATGGCCACCCCTTAGTTCAGATAGCAATAATCTCCTAACCAAAAAGAGAAAAAGGATTTGAAGACTTAGGTTTTGTTACAAAAAGTATAAAATGTAATGTAGCTTTCTAAGTCAACTTGTCAAACAGGTAAGCCAACAACAATAGCATCAATATCAAAAATATATATCATGCAAATATTAATGTGCAATGTGCAGCCTAATGCACATTTTGTTACACTATGATAGCTGCTTCTTCAGTGGCAGAGAATTGCAGGTAATCATTCATGATGATATGGGTTAAAAGCAGTATCCATTGTCATGAATCATATCTGCATATTTATGCTCAAGGTATCTATTTCAATATATAATTGTCCAAATGGATTGGTAATAGTAACCAGCATATATGTATATAGATAGAATACAGTGACCTGTCCATAAAATAAATAAACAGAATATATAAGGTAAAGTACTTATCTGTGAAGTAAGATATGGAACCAGATAAAAACCTAGATGGCCATATGGATGGAGCTGAAAGTTCAAATAGTCATTACTTTTATTTGCTTCGCAGCTCAACAAAGCAGATTTTTTTTTATCAGACTGTGGTGGAGAATCCAACCTTGTATTGAAAAAAATTATATATATATATATATACTAGCTGGTGGCCCGGCATTGCCCAAGTATGTATTTGGCCGGTGTTGGCTCCGCCCACTTTTCCTAACCCTAACACACAATTACTCAATTACTTAATGACCAAGTTTGTGAGCTTTGCGGTCTTTGGCATCAATAATTTGCATTGAAATAAAATAAATCTGATTAGCTGTGGCTCCACCCTCTTTTCTGAATTTGAACCCCAATCACCCAATGGCCAACTGTACCAAGTACAGGTGATTAACAGTGCAAGAGGCTTGTACCATTATCAGTGCTAGAATGGCAGCAATTTAATATTCCCCTCAAAAATCAATAGGTGGATTTTGATTAGCTTTTGTAGACTCCACCCACTTTTCTGAATATTAATCCCAGTCACCCAGTGACCAACTGTGCAAAGTTTGAGAGCCCTACCATTAACAGTGGAAGAATGGCTGCAGTTTACATTTTCCCAGTGAAATTTGTATTTCTCTCCAGCCACTGATGACCCGGCATTGCTCGGGTATGTATTTGACTGGTGTTGGCTGTGCCACTTTTTATTAACCCTAACAAACAATTACTCAATGACCAAGATTGTGAGCTTTGCGGTCGTTGGCATCAATAATTTGCACCAGGTTTGAGGCTTGTGCCATTAACAGTGGAAGAATGGCAGCAATGTAAATATTCCCCTTGAAAATCAATAGGTGAATTTTGATTTGCTTTTATAGGCTCCACTCACTTTTCTGAATATTTATCCTAGTCCCCCAGCGACCAACTGTGCAAAGTTTGAGAACCTTACCATTAATAGTGTAAGAAAAACTGCTGTTTACATTTTCCCAGTGAAATTTGTATTTGTCTCCGCCCACTTTTTGGTTATGGGAATAAAAAGTATCCTATATGTTATTCCAGGTAATGTACTATGTGTGTGCCAAATTTCATTCAAATTCCGTTCAGCCATTTTTGCATGATCGAGTAACAAACATCCAAAAATTCAAACATCCAAACATAGTATGATATATATATATACTAGCTGGTCGCCCGGCGTTGCCCGGGTATGTAATTGGCTAGTGTTAGCTCTGCCCACTTTTTCTAATCCTAACACACAATTACTCAAGGATGACCTATTTTGTGAGCTTTGCAGTCTTTGGCATCAATAATTGGCATTGAAATGAAATAAATCTAATTGGCTGTGGCTCCACTCCTTTGAAAATCAGTAGGTGAATTTTGATTAGCTTTTGTAGGCTCCACCCACTTTTCTGAATATTAATCCCAGTCACCCAGTGACCAACTGTGCAAAGTTTATCAGTTTAAGATCCCTGCCATTGACAGTGTAAGAAAAACAAACTTTGCTGTCTTAAAACAGAAAGAGTTTGCGATAATTCAGGTTGGAGTGAGCTTAAAATGTTGCCCAGTGCATCACTGTTGAATATATGCAAATTAACCATTGTTACCTTTAAAAGCTAAACACACCTCCAGAACTGCTGGAATGCAATGATATGTCATTTTGTTAATTTGTATTTGTATAGAGTCATAATAATCCAACATGCATGCAGACTGTTTTGGATTGTTTGATCCTCATCAGTGCATGACATGGATTAATTTGGCTCTATGCAGTACGGCTTCTAACACCGAGAGGTACAGACTAACCAGCAAGCTCATGGTGACCCAGAACTCATTAGAGTGTGTAAGGGACTACAATAGTCCTAAAAGCCCCCTTACTAAGATGTTAAGAAAAACACATGAAAAGCTAAACACACCTCCAGTGTAACAGTGTAAGAATGGCTGCAGTTTACATTTTCCAGTGAAATTTGTATTTGTCTCCACCCCCTTTTTGGTTATGGGAATAAAAAGTATCCTATACTTTATTCCAGGTAATGTACTATGTGTGTGCCAAATTTCAGTTTACATTCTAGCAGTGAAATTTGTATTTTTCTCCACCCACTGATGTCCTAATGTTTCCTAGGTATGTATTTGGCTGCTGTTGGCTGTGGCCACTTTTTCTAACCCTAACACACAATTGTCAATAGTCAATGACCAAGTTTATGAGATTTGTGGTCTTTGGCATGAATAATTTTCATTGAAATTAAACACATCTGATTCGCTGTTTGTGGCCCAACCCCTTTTCTAAATATTTAACCCCAGTCACCCAATGATCAACTGTACCAGGTTTGAGGCTTGTGCCATTAACAGTGTAAAAATGGCAGCAATTAAATATTTGCCTTGAAAATCAATAGGTGAATTGTGATTGTTTTTTGTAGGCTCCACCCACTTTTCTGAATATTAATCCCAGTCACCCAGTGACCAACTGTGCAAAGTTTTAGAACCCTACAATTAATAGTGTAAGAATGGCTGCAGTTTACATTTTCCCAGTGACATTTGTGTTTGTCTCCACCCACTGATGACTTGGCATTGGCCGGTTATGTATTTGGCTGGTGTTGGCTGCGCCTAGTGTTGGGTGAACAGTGTTCGCCACTGTTCGGGTTCTGCAGAACATCACCCTGTTCGGGTGATTCGGCCACATGGCTGAACTAAGAGCGCATGGCCGAACGTTCCCCGAACGTTCGGCTAGCACTGTGATTGGCCGAACGGGTCACGTGGTTCGGACCCGAACGCGCTCTGATTGGCCGAACTGTCACGTGGTTCGGGTAAATAAATACCCGAACCACGTCATATTTCCGCCATTTGTCTGTGGGTTTAGCTTTGGGTAGGCAGGCAGGGTAGTTCGCGCTCCAGCCACGCTAGCCAGGGTCCCCCCAGTCATTGTGTCGCTGCTGGGAATAGTAGTACACCGCTCGCTCAGCATTCTGTTTACTGCCACTCTGTGTACCTCGCTCAGCCACACTATATAGCATTCTGTTTACTGTTCTGTGTCTGCTGGGAATAGTAGTACACCGCTCGCTCAGCCACACTATATAGCATTGTGTTTACTGCCACTCTGTGTACCTCGCTCAGCCACACTGTATAGCATTCTGTTTACTGCCACTCTGTGTCTGCTGGGAATAGTAGTACACCGCTCACCCGCCACTGTATAGCATTGTGCTCTGTGTCGCTGCTGGGAATAGTGGTACACCGCTCACCCGCCACTGTATAGCATTGTGCTCTGTGTCGCTGCTGGGAATAGTGGTACACCGCTCACCCGCCACTGTATAGCATTGTGCTCTGTGTCGCTGCTGGGAATAGTGGTACACCGCTCACCCGCCACTGTATAGCATTGTGCTCTGTGTCGCTGCTGGGAATAGTGGTACACCGCTCACCCGCCACTGTATAGCATTGTGCTCTGTGTCGCTGCTGGGAATAGTGGTACACCGCTCACCCGCCACTGTATAGCATTGTGCTCTGTGTCGCTGCTGGGAATAGTGGTACACCGCTCAGCCACACTATATAGCATTCTGTTTACTGTTCTGTGTCTGCTGGGAATAGTAGTACACCGCTCGCTCAGCCACACTATATAGCATTCTGTTTACTGCCACTCTGTGTACCTCGCTCAGCCACACTATATAGCATTCTGTTTACTGCCACTCTGTTTCTTCTGGGAATAGTAGTACACCGCTCACCCGCCACTGTATAGCATTGTGCTCTGTGTCGCTGCTGGGAATAGTGGTATACCGCTCACCCGCCACTGTATAGCATTGTGCTCTGTGTCGCTGCTGGGAATAGTGGTACACCGCTCACCCGCCACTGTATAGCATTGTGCTCTGTGTCGCTGCTGGGAATAGTGGTACACCGCTCACCCGCCACTGTATAGCATTGTGCTGTGTGTCGCTGCTGGGAATAGTGGTACACCGCTCAGCCACACTATATAGCATTCTGTTTACTGTTCTGTGTCTGCTGGGAATAGTAGTACACCGCTCGCTCAGCCACACTATATAGCATTCTGCTTACTGCCACTCTGTGTACCTCGCTCAGCCACACTATATAGCATTCTGTTTACTGTTCTGTGTCTGCTGGGAATAGTAGTACACCGCTCGCTCAGCCACACTATATAGCATTGTGTTTACTGCCACTCTGTGTACCTCGCTCAGCCACACTATATAGCATTCTGTTTACTTCCACTCTGTGTCTGCTGGGAATAGTAGTACACCGCTCACCCGCCACTGTATAGCATTGTGCTCTGTGTCGCTGCTGGGAATAGTGGTACACCGCTCACCCGCCACTGTATAGCACTGTGCTCTGTGTCGCTGCTGGGAATAGTGGTACACCGCTCACCCGCCACTGTATAGCATTGTGCTCTGTGTCGCTGCTGGGAATAGTGGTACTGTATAGCATTTCTGTACTGCCACTGTACTGCTGCCAGTCAGCGTGTACTGTAAGGATAAGTGAAATGAGGAAGAAATCCGGTGAAAGAGGGAGGGGCAAGGGAAGAGGTGTTTCCCCTGATGGTTCACGTACAGGCCACAGGGGAGCACCCAAGAAAACCCACTCAATACCGCCCATGTTGTCCAGGACAACAACCCTCACAAATCCAAAAGAACAGGACCAGATAATTACTTGGATGACCTCTCAAGCGTCCAGCAGTGGGTTAAGCAGCACCAGCACATCACGCACGAGGTCCGAGTCCTCAGCCAGTTACAAGGAGCCAGTGGGCACAAAGCTGACACAACCGGCAGCGACACCACGCACACAACTGCCAGATAACCAGTCCGATGAATTACCTCAGGACACAATGGGGTATTCGCAGGAGCTATTCCCAGCCCAACAAACTTCCACCTTTCAAAGGTCAATGGAGGAACAGCCAGAAATGTTGTGCCTGGATTCACAACCATTAACTGTGGGAAATGCACCGCACACTGAAATACAAGGCGAGTCCGAGGAGGACTCGGAAACCCAAATCCCAGAGCAAGTTGGGCAGGAGGGGTTGCAATTGCAGGAGGTCGGCCGACAAGATCTGGAAGAAGACGTTGGAGTGAGCTGCGCAGAGGTTGTTCTGGGGAGCTCTACTCCACAGCGGCGGCCCCCCACAATGACATATGACGAGTTTCAGGAGATGGAAGAGGAGGGTATGGACAATGTGGACAGAGACCCAGATTTTGTTTGTGAACGAGAACATCGCCGTCGTAGCAGCAGCACAGATGAGTCTGTTGAAGAACCCACTGCTGCACGAGTTCGCCTTGTGCCACAAGGTAGGCGGCGCGCAATTTCAGGCACCACAAGCGTGGAAGTTCAAGTGAGAGGCAAAAGAGGAGCAAACAGAAATCGCCAGCAAGGCAGGTGCTCCAAAGTCTGGGCTTTCTTTGAAGACTGCACTGAGGATGTTGACATGGCGATTTGCAAGGTGTGCAAGACCCGCCTGAGCAGGGGGAAAAGTATTAACAACCTCTCCACCACCAGCATGAGCCTCCACATGCTATCCAAACATCCCACTCTGTGGGCAAACGCGGCAGGACAGGGTACCAGCAACACTGCCTCCCTTGGGTTCACCAGACTCACCACCAGACCCGCCTCAGCAGCAGCAGTAGCCCAGCCATTGCGTGGTTCACAACATTCACAAACATCAGACGACGCTGACTCTGTCACTTTCCGGAGTAGTGCTCTTGAGGTCTCCCAGTGTTCATCAAACACAACAACCAACAGCCCTTCCGTGTGCAGCGCTACGGTTCAGTTGTCTGTGTCGGAGATGTTTGAGCGCAAGAGGAAATTGCCAGCAAATGACCCCCGGGCCGTGGCAGTAACAGCCAGCCTAGCCAAGCTTCTGGCCTGCGAAATGCTGCCATATCGAGTGGTGGAGACAAACAGCTTCAAGGGCATAATGTCAGTGGCCATCCCACGTTACGTGGTTCCCAGCCGCTACCACTTTGCGCGCTCTGCAGTGCCTGAGTTGCATGAGCACGTGGTCAGCAAAATAACCCGAAGCTTGAAGAATGCCGTTGCCTGCAAGGTTCACTTTACCACTGACACCTGGACGAGTGCGTTCGGCCAGGGTCGATACATCTCCCTTACCGCGCACTGGGTGAACCTTGTGGAGCCTGGCAGCGATTCCTCACCTGCTACGACGCGGGTGTTGCCCACGCCGCAAACAGCTGCACCGCCGTCCCTCCCACTGGATAACAACAGCAGCACCTACCTCTCTGACTCCTTCTCCTCCAACGCATCTCAAAGCTGTACCTCATCCGGAAACGCTAACCCAGCAGCAGTAGGATCGTGGAAGCAGTGCAGCACAGCTGTTGGCATGCGTCAGCAAGCGTTGCTGAAGCTGATCTGCCTTGGGGATAAGCAGCACACAGGGGAGGAAATTTGGAAGGGAATAAAGGAACAGACGGATTTGTGGCTGGCACCGCTGGACCTGAAACCGGGCATGGTTGTGTGTGATAATGGGAGTAATCTCATTCGCGCTTTAAGGTTGGCTAAGCTGACACACATCCCTTGCCTTGCGCACGTGATGAACCTAGTAGTTCAGCGGTTCCTGAGGACATACCCAGGCGTGGCCGATCTTCTGTTGAAGGTGCGTCGAGTGGCCAAACATTGTAGAAATTCCAGTACTGCTTCGGGGGCACTCGCCAAGATGCAGGAGCGCTTCAATCTCCCCCACCATCGCTTGCTGTGTGATGTCCCTACGCGCTGGAATTCTACGCTGCACATGCTAGCCCGCTTTTGTGAGCAGAAGAGTGCAGTGGTCCAGTACATGACGGCGCAGTACCGAGGCGCATCCGGACAGCTGCCAAGCTTCTGTGGATCCGACTGGGCCAACATGTTGGACCTCTGCCAAGTCCTCCAAAATTTTGAGCAATCCACGTTGCTTGTGAGCAGTGACAACTCTTCAGTCAGCATTACCATACCACTGCTGTGTTTACTGAAGAGGTCAATGTTGAAAATCAAGGAAACAGCTGTCATGATGCAACTGGGGGAATCTGAAGGAGAAAACGATCAGCGTGATGGTACCAACATCAGGCCATCCGCCTCAGGGAATGCTGGCCCCAGCAGCTATGACGAAGAAGAGGAGGAGGAACAGCTGGAGTTGGAGCAGGAATTTCATGCCACCACTGACGAGGGCCAGAGCGGTGCAGTTGTACGCCGACAGACTGACTTCCGCAAACCCAGGACGACCAGGAGGGCAGCAAACAACGCAAGCCGCAGCTAGTGCCCAAAAGGGAATGGTATCGGCAGTGTCCTTGGAGTGGGAACATTTTCTGACACCCATGCAGCAGCAGCCCACTGAACAGCAAGCGTGCAGATCCACCTCCAACACCGATCGCCTGGAGAAGATGGTCAAGGACTACATGTCAGATGACGTAGCTGTGTCGAACAATCCATCTGCACCCTTCAACTATTGGGTATCGAAGCTAGACACCTGGCACGAACTGGCAATGTACGCAATAGAGGTGCTGGCTTGCCCGGCAGCCAGCGTTATGTCGGAACGCTGTTTCAGTGCTGCCGGAGGCATCGTCACAGATCGGCGTATCCGCCTCTCCACAGAAAATGCAGACCGTCTGACTCAAATTAAAATGAATCAATCCTGGATTGGAAATGACTATGCAACACTCCAGGACCCCAACCAAGTAACATGACCAATGAACATCTGGGATGGTGTAGCGTTTCCGGTCCCTGTTTATTGAACCTCTCATCTGTATTACATTTATGACTGCATGGCGGCAAAAAGTATTGCTGCTATATCCGCACGCTTTTTGTCCTCATGCAAGGCCTGGGTTGTTGTGTCTCAAAAAGCATGGCCTTCTCCTCCTGCGCCTCCTCCTGTTCCATCACGTCTGCTGCTGCTGGGTTAGCGTTGCCGCGTGGTCCCTGTTTATTGAACCACTTATCTTTATTACATTTATGACTGCATGGCGGTACAAAGCATGCTATCCGCACGCTTCTTGTCCTCATGCAAGGCCTGGGTTGTTGTGTCTCACAAAGCGTGGCCTTCTCCTCCTGCGCCTCCTCCTGTTCCATCACGTCTGCTGCTGCTAGGTTAGCGTTGCCGCATGGTCCCTGTTTATTGAACCACTTATCTTTATTACATTTATGACTGCATGGCGGTACAAAGCATGCTATCCGCACTCTTCTTGTCCTCATGCAAGGCCTGGGTTGTTGTGTCTCACAAAGCGTGGCCTTCTCCTCCTGCGCCTCCTCCTGTTCCATCACGTCTGCTGCTGCTGGGTTAGCGTTGCCGCGTGGTCCCTGTTTATTGAACCACTTATCTTTATTACATTTATGACTGCATGGCGGTACAAAGCATGCTATCCGCACGCTTCTTGTCCTCATGCAAGGCCTGGGTTGTTGTGTCTCACAAAGCGTGGCCTTCTCCTCCTGCGCCTCCTCCTGTTCCATCACGTCTGCTGCTGCTGGGTTAGCATTGCCGCGTGGTCCCTGTTTATTGAACCACTTATCTTTATTACATTTATGACTGCATGGCGGTACAAAGCATGCTATCCGCACGCTTCTTGTCCTCATGCAAGGCCTGGGTTGTTGTGTCTCACAAAGCGTGGCCTTCTCCTCCTGCGCCTCCTCCTGTTCCATCACGTCTGCTGCTGCTGGGTTAGCGTTGCCGCGTGGTCCCTGTTTGTTGAACCACTTATCTTTATTACATTTATGACTGCATGGCGGTACAAAGCATGCTATCCGCACGCTTCTTGTCCTCATGCAAGGCCTGGGTTGTTGTGTCTCAAAGCGTGGCCTTCTCCTCCTGCGCCTCCTCCTGTTCCATCACGTGTGCTGCTGCTTGTGCTGGGTTAGCGTTACCGGTCCCTTTTCGTGGAACCTCTTCTCTGTATTACATTTATGACTGCATGGCGAAAAAAAGCATGTTACCTGTGCAAAGAAACATGACATTTTCCACATTTAAAGGACAGTTTTTCCTTTGAAACTTTACAATCAATTTTCTCAAAAACTATAAGCTCTTTTTCAAATATTTTTTTTCCTCTTGTACCCACTCCCAAGGTGCACATACCCTGCTAATTTGGGGTATGTAGCATGTAAGGAAGCTTTACAAAGCACGAAAGTTCGGGTCCCCATTGACTTCCATTATGTTCGGAGTTCGGCGCGAACACCCGAACATCGCGGCGATGTTCGGCGAACGTTCGCGAACCCGAACATCTAGGTGTTCGCCCAACACTAGCTGCGCCCACTTTTCCTAACCCTAACTCTAACACACAATTACTCAATGACTAAGTTTGTGAGCTTTGCGGTCTTTGGCATCAATAACCTGCATTAAATGAAACAAACTCAGATTAGCTGTTTGGGGCTCCACCCCCTTATATAAATTTAAACCCCAGTCACGCAATGATCAACCGTACCAGGTTTGAGTCTTGTGCCATTAACAGTGCAAGAATGGCAGCAATGAAATATTCCCCTGAAAAATCAATAGGTAATTTTTGATTGTTTTTTTGTAGGCTCCACCCACTTTTATGAATATTAATCCCAGTCACCCAGTAACCAACTGTGCAAAGTTTGAGAACCCTACCATTAACAGTGTAAGAATGGCTGCTGTTTACATTTTCCCAGTAAAATTCGTATTTGTCTCCGCCCACTTATGACCCTGCGTTGCCTGCTTATGTATTTGGCTGGTGTTGGCTGTGCCCACTTTCCTAACCCTAACACACAATTAATCAATTACTCAATTACCAAGTTTGTGAGCTTTGCGGTGTTTGGCAACAATAATTTGCATTGGAATGAAACAAATCTGATTGTACATTTGTGGCTCCACCCCCTTTCTGAAATTGAACCCCAGTCACCCAATGATCAACTATACCAGGTTTGAGGCTTGTGCCATTAACAGTGCAAGAATGGCAAGTTTGAGGCTTGTGCCATTAACAGTGCAAGAATGGCAGAAATATTCCCCTTGAAAATCGACCAACTGTGCAAAGTTTGAGAACCCTACCATTAACAGTGTAAGAAAAACAAAAGTTTGCTTTCTTAACACAGAAAGAATTTGCGATAATTCAGGTTGGAGTGAGCTTGAGATGTCTTCCTGTGCATCACTGCTGAATATATGCAAATTAACCATTGTTACCCTTAGAAGCTAAACACACTTCCAGAACTGCTGGAATGCAATGATGTGTCAGCTTGTTAATTTGTACAGAGCCATAATAATCCAACATGCATACAGACTGATTTGGATTGTTTGATCCTCCTCAGTAGAGTTGGGCCGAACCTCCGATTTTAGGTTCGCGAACCGGGTTCGCGAACTTTCGCGGAAGGTTCGGTTCGCGTTAAAGTTCGCGAACCGCAATAGACTTCAATGGGGATGCGAACTTTGAAAAAAAAAAAATTATGCTGGCCACAAAAGTGATGGAAAAGATGTTTCAAGGGGTCTAACACCTGGAGGGGGGCATGGCGGAGTGGGATAGATGCCAAAAGTCCCCGGGAAAAATCTGGATTTGACGCAAAGCAGCGTTTTAAGGGCAGAAATCACATTGAATGCTAAATGACAGGCCTAAAGTGCTTTAAAACATCTTGCATGTGTATACATCAATCAGGTAGTGTAATTAAGGTACTGCTTCACACTGACACACCAAACTGTTCACTGAACAGAACAGGTATGCAGTGGCGGGTTCACTGAACAGGTATGCAGTGGCAGGATCAATGAACAGGTATGCAGTGGCAGGATCACTGAACAGGTACGCAGTGGCAGGATCACTGAACAGGTATGCAGTGGCAGGATCAATGAACAGGTATGCACTGGCAGGATCACTGAACAGGTATGCAGTGGCAGGATCAATGAACAGGTATGCAGTGGCAGGATCAATGAACAGGTATGCACTGGCAGGATCACTGAACAGGTATGCAGTGGCAGGATCAATGAACAGGTATGCACTGGCAGGATCACTGAACAGGTATGCAGTGGCAGGATCAATGAACAGGTATGCACTGGCAGGATCACTGAACAGGTATGCAGTGGCAGGATCAATGAACAGGTATGCACTGGCAGGATCACTGAACAGGTATGCAGTGGCAGGATCAATGAACAGGTATGCAGTGGCAGGATCACAGTACAGGTATGCAGTGGGCTGAGGGCTCACTGAACAGAACAGGTATGCAGCCAGGAAGAAGTTAAGCCTAACTAATCTTTCCCTATGAGAGACTGCAGCAGCTCGCCCTACTCTCACTAATGCAGGCACACGAGTGGCCATAACGGCCGCCGCTGCCTGCCTTATATAAGGGGGGGTGGGGCTCCAGGGGCTAGTGTAGCCTAATTGGCTACACTGGGCCTGCTGACTGTGATGTAGAGGGTCAAAGTTGACCCTCAGGTGCATTATGGGGCGAACCGATTTTTTGCGAACTTTTGCCGCAAAACGTTCGCGTGCGACACCCGCACGCGAACCACCTAAGTTCGCGCGAACCACGTTCGCCGGCGAACCGTTCGGCCCAACTCTACTCCTCAGTGCATGGAATAGATTAATTTGGCTCTATGCAGTAGGGCTTCTAACACCGAGAGGTACAGACTAACCAGCAAGCTCATGGTGACCCAGAACTCATTAGAGTGTGTAAGGGACTACAATAGTCCTAAAAGCCCCCTTACTAAGATGTTAAGAAAAACAAAAGTTTGCTTTCTTAAAACAGAAAAAAATTGCGATAATTCAGGTTGGAGTGAGCTTGAAATGTCTCCCAGGGCATTACTGCTGAATATATGCAAATTAACCATTCTACCCTTAGAAGCTAAACACACCTCCAGTGTAACAGTGTAAGAAAGTCTGCAGTTTACATTTTCCATGAAATTTGTATTTGTCTCTTTTTGGTTATGGGGATAAAAAGTATCCTATACTTTATTCCAGGTAATGTACTATGTGTGTGCCAAATTTCATTCAAATCCGTTCAGCCGTTTTTGCGTGATCGAGTAACAAACATCCAAACATCCAAACATCCGAACTTTCCCATTTAGTATATTAGTAGGATATATATATATTGCTACATGACACCAATGTTCTATTTACCATAGGTAGCACACATACAATTAATTATCTCATAATTGTATTTTCATTCCAGGTTTGCTTTACTTTTTAGAGAGCAGTGACTGCTCAATTTCTGAAGAAGGTTTTGGTTCTGCCACAGCAAGCTTCTCTATCTCAGCCAATCAGGTAGCAGAAAAATATATACCGGTATGTTTATTGTTGCTGTCATCTTGATAGGTGAGAATTGAACCAATCAAAATTAAATGTCATTTACCATAAAGAAGTGTGCAGTGGAATTGACACAATGAAATAAGGTTTCTTGCTGCCTATGTATGCAATAAAAATGTCTGGGCAGTGGGGAAAGTTGAAGCAAAAGTAGCAAGTTGTAGCAAACTATTAGCAAGCCTATTCATCTCTGCCAAGCAACGGACATTCATGACTAGACAGCTTGTTTGTCCTCACATTCACAGCAGGATGATGAATTTGGCAATGTGAGCCAGGGTACCGCTCTGTCTCTCTACTTCTCATTAAAAAAGCTTTCCATTTATCTTCATCTTAAAGAACAGATCATGAGAGCCCTATGGAGGCTGCTATTGCCGGCTTTCAGCTGAAGGCTCTCTCTCTCTCTCTGGCTCTTCCTTGATTATTCTCTTGGAACTGGTGTGCAGATTAGGTGTTTCGGCAATCATATGTGGACTTGTTCTAGGTGAAAAAAATTCAAATTTAAAGCAGTGGTTCTGGGCCCAGTATGTACTTGGTTAAGTTCAACTATCCAAACTTTAAAAAAAAAAAACAGAAAGTTATTTATTGATGGTCAGAAAGTTAAGGTCAGATTAAACTCAGAGGTGGTTAGTGTGAGGGATTTGGTTAGAGTGACAGGCAAGTTAAAGATAGGGCAGTAGTATTGGTTAGAGCAGTGACATAGTTATCATGGTCGCATTCACAAATGGCCCATGCTTTGAGGAGGGCATAGGCATAGGCTACCAAATACTGTTATTTAAGTGGGGCTACTTAATATGGCTATCTGAGGGGCCCTACTTGAAACTGCTTTGTAAGGTGGTCCTACCTAATACTGCTATCTGAGTGATCGCTATCTAATACTATACTCAATACAATAATCCTAAACCTTACTTGCAGAGCAGGGTTACGTACCAATATACAGCAAAATATAGCAACTGTATAGGAAATGTTTCTGATGCTGAAACCAAGATAAACAGAAATATAAAAAAAGATAAAACAAAAGATAAAACAAGATAAAAAAAGAAAAACAAAATGTTGAGGATGTTCTCAACAACCTGATGTAATGATCCGCTCAGCTGTCTGCACAGGCAGACAGCTGTTTGACCATTCCTTAAGTCTGAGGGCTGCAGGTCTCTGGAAAAGAGACCTGTCTTTACTTTGCAAGGTTCAGACTTGCTCTGTCACTGAGGAATTTGCATACACTTGTCATGCAAATTGCCTAGCCACCTCCTTTGAAGGCTTGCAGTATAAATACCATGTTCTCCCAGGATCCATGATGGTTTGTTACTGCTAAAACACTCCTGGAGTGTCAGCCTTGCTATTGTTTGCTAAAGATTATCTTAGAGTATTCCTGGGGACTGTACTAGGCATCCCTCTAGTGCAGTCAGGTTGTATTATTTGTATTGCCTTGTTCTCCCTCTCTGTCTCGATTGCCTTGTCGACAGGGAATCGTTCTGTCTGTCTGGGATCAGTGGTGCTCAAATACCCCTTTTTAAAATTCGAGTTTGGTCGAATTCGAATAGTAAATTATTCGAGGTCAGTCGAATATTCGAGTCGAATAATTTTTACTATTCAATTCGACCTCGGACTTCGAGCTCACTATTCGAGTCGGTATTCGAGCTCATTATTCGAGCTGACTATTCGAATTGGCCTTAAATAGCTTCCAACACTTGTTTTGAGGGTGAATGATGCAAGAAACATCTTTTTTTCCAAGTAACAACAGCAAGTGATTATGTGGGGATGTTCCTTTAAAAAAAAAAAGGTGAAAAGAGAAGTTGTGTCCAGAATTTTGTTCAGTACTGTATATACTTCTTCTTCTTCTTCTTCTTCTTCTTCTTTATCTTCTATCTTCTTTATCTTCTATCTTCTTCTTCTTCTATATCTTCTTCTTCTATATCTTCTTCTTCTATATCTTCTTCTTCTATATCTTCTTCTATATCTTCTTCTTCTTCTATATTGTCTTCTTCTTCTTCTTCTTCTTCTTCTTCTTCTTCTTCTTCTTCATCATCATCTTCTTCATCTTCTTCATCTTCTTCTTCATCTTCTTCTTCTTCTTCTTCTTCTTCTTCTTCTTCTTCTTCTTCTTCTTCTTCTTCTTCTTCTTCTTCATTTTCTTCTTCTTCTTCTTCTTCTTCATTTTCTTCTTCTTCTTCTTCTTCTTCTTCTTCTTCTTCTTCTTCTTCTTCTTCTTCTTCTTCTTCTTCTTCTTCTTCTTCTTCTTCTTCTTCTTCTTCTTCTTCATCTTCTTCTTCTTCATCTTCTTCTTCTTCATCTTCTTCATCTTCTTCTTCTTCTTCTTCTTCTTCTTCTTCTTCTTCTTCTTCTTCTTCTTCATCTTCTTCTTCTTCATCTTCTTCTTCTTCATCTTCTTCATCTTCTTCTATATCGTCTTCTTCTTCACTTATTTCTCTTTTCAAATTTTTCAAAATGCAGCTATTTTTGAGCGTAACAAATAGCTGGTGGCGCACGCATGTTGGAAGCGCCATTGTATGTGCTCCCTGGCAGTGGAAACACACAGACAGCAGGAGGTAAATTCAGCAGCAGGAGGAGGAGGATGAGTGTGTGGCAGCAGGCAGTCAATGAGGCAGGCAGCGTGACATAATAGCCCTGGTACCTAGCGGTGATACCAGGGCTGTAAATAAACACAGCAGGCAGGAGGTCCCAGACAGCGGTCGTGCAGCCCACATCGTGTCCAATACACAACTGGGACAACACAGTTTTCAACCCGGGCACCTCAGAAAAATTAAACCTTTTTTTTTTTTTTTTAATGGTTTTTTGGTTTTGTTTGTACAACCAATTACACAGATATATAGCTATTGTTTGACGTAATAGCTGGTGGTAGAGTGGCAGCAGAATGTAATTCTGTGTACCCTGGCAGTGGGAAACACAGACCGACAGCAGCAGTAGCAGGAGGAATGGAGGAGTAATGTGAGCAGCTATTGTTTGACGTAATAGCTGGTGGCAGTGTGGCAGCAGAAGGTAATTCTGTGTACCCTGGCAGTGGGAAATACAGACAGACAGCAGCAGCAGGAGGAATGGAGGAGTAGTGTGAGTGTGGCAGCAGGCAGGCAGCGTGACATAATAGCCCTGGTACCTAGCGGTGATACCAGGGCTGTAAATAAACACAACAGGAGGTCCCAGACAGCGGTCGTGCAGCCCACATCGTGTCCAATACACAACTGGGACAACACAGTTTTCAACCCGGGCGGGCACCTCAGAAAAATTAAACCTTTTTTTTTTTTTTTATGTTTTTTTGGTTTTGTTTGTACAACCAATTACACAGATATATAGCTATTGTTTGACGTAATAGCTGGTGGCAGAGTGGCAGCAGAATGTAATTCTGTGTACCCTGGCAGTGGAAAACACAGACCGACAGCAGCAGCAGCAGGAGGAATGGAGGAGTAATGTGAGCAGCTATTGTTTGACGTAATAGCTGGTGGCAGTGTGGCAGCAGAAGGTAATTCTGTGTACCCTGGCAGTGGGAAACACAGACAGACAGCAGCAGCAGGAGGAATGGAGGAGTAGTGTGAGTGTGGCAGCAGGCAGGCAGCGTGACATAATAGCCCTGGTACCTAGCGGTGATAACAGGGCTGTAAATAAACACAGCAGGCAGGAGGTCCCAGACAGCGGTCGTGCAGCCCACATCGTGTCCAATACACAACTGGGACAACACAGTTTTCAACCCGGGCACCTCAGAAAAATTAAACCTTTTTTTTTTTTTTAATGGTTTGTTGGTTTTGTTTGTACAACCAATTACACAGATATATAGCTATTGTTTGACGTAATAGCTGGTGGCAGAGTGGCAGCAGAATGTAATTCTGTGTACCCTGGCAGTGGGAAACACAGACAGACATCAGAAGGGCAGTACACAGCAGCCCACTGTAGGTGTAAAATGTGTGGCTGCAGGCGACGTAATAGTCAAACTGAACCAGGCTGGCTTAGTGAGCAGGAGCCAGGAGGTGGTAAAGGGTGGTAAGGCACATTAACGATGGTTCTTAGCCAGTTCATGTCCCCCTCTCTCCGACAACAGGGGCCAGGAACTCGCCTTCCACCCACGCCTGGTTCATCTTGAGAAACGTCAGTCTGTCCACAGACTTGTGAGACAGACGTGAGCGTTTCTCGGTGACCACGCCACCAGCTGCACTGAAGCAGCGCTCGGACAGCATGCTGGAAGGGGGGCAGGACAGCACTTCCAGGGCGTACTGCGCCAGCTCGCTCCAGATCTCCAGGCGCTTGACCCAATACTCCATGGGATCAACAGGGGTATCGCTGTCAAGCCCGCTGTAGGACCCCATGTAGTCAGCCACCATGCGGGTCAGGCGCTGGCTGTGACCGGAGGAGGATGCTGCTGCATCATGCACCTCCTCTCTAGTCACTGCTGCCGGAGCCTCTACAGTCCTGTAGAGCTCGTGGCTGAGAGACAGCAGGTCTGTGGGGCGCTTGCTGCTGGATGCAGGCACCTGCTGCTGCCTCTGTGCTAGCTGCTGGACAGTGGGGGTGGAAGGCTGGGGGAAGGCTTCCTCCAAGCGCTCAACAAGGGCCTGCTGCAAGCTCCTTATTTGTTGCGCTGGGTCTCCTCCTGCAGGCGGCAGGAACTGGCTCAACTTCCCCTTGAGGCGTGGTTCCAACATCATGCTGATCCAGATGTCCTCCCTCTGCTTCATCTGGATCACCCTGGGGTCCTTGCGCAGGCACGCCAGCATGTGCGCTGCCATTGGGAAGAGGCGGGCCACGTGTGCTGGCACATCGACGGCAGTGCTGTCCTCCTCATCCTCCTCCTCTGCCGCCTCATCCTCTCTCCACCCCCGCACCAACTCAGCTGCGCTGTGCTGATCCCCCTCATCAGCAGCAAGGTCAGGGACCTCCACCAAGTCCTCCTCCTCCTCCCCCTCAGAGGTGGACTGTGCAGCTGCTTGCCGCTCCTGCTGGTCCAAGGCTGCCGCTCCCTGTTCCAGCAAAGCATTGAGGGCCCTGTTCAGCAGACAAACCAGGGGCACCCACTCGCAGACCATAGCATGGTCCCTGCTCACCATGTTAGTGGCCTGCAGAAAGGGAGCCAGCACTAAGCACACCTGCTGCATGTGCCTCCAGTCATCATCGGGGACGATGGACGGGATGTTGCTGGTCTTGTCCCTTCTCCGAGCGGCGGAAACAGTGGCCAGGGCAAGGTACTGGTTGACAGCGTGCTTCTGTTCAACCAGACGCTCCAACATTGCCAGGGTGGAGTTCCAGCGAGTCGGAACGTCAAGGATCAGCCGATGGCGTAGCAGCTCCAGCTCCTTTTGCACGTCTTCCAGGCTCGCACAGGCTGCAGCCGAGCGCCGGAAGTGACGCACAACGTTCCTTGCCGTTTCCAGCAGTTCGCCCATCCCCTGGTAGGTGCACAAGAACTTTTGCACCACCAGGTTCAGCACGTGGGCAAGACAGGGGATGTGGGTCAGGTTTCCCCTGTCTATTGCGGCAACCAGATTGGCCCCATTGTCGGCCACCACCTCTCCGACTCTGAGGCCTCTGGGGGTCAGCCAAATCCTCTCCTGCTCCTGGAGTTTGGCCAACACATGGGTTGCCGTCAGCTTGGTCTTCCCAAGGCTGACCAAGTGCAGCAGCGCTTGGCAGTGGCGGGCCTTCACGCTGCTGCTGAGGCGGGGGGTTTGGCCAGGTGTGCCGGAGGATGGCAGAGGATCGGAGGAATCTGCTGCAGTTCCCCTGACCCTGCGGGGGGGCACCACCCACTGTGTTGCTGCTGCTGTGCCCGCTGCTGCTCTCCCATCCTCACCTCCTTCCACCAAGCTGACCCAGTGGACAGTGAAAGACAGGTAGCGGCCTGTCCCGAAGCGTCTGCTCCAGGAGTCCATGGTGACGTGGACTCTTTCACCAACCGCGTGCTCCAGCCCTCGCTCCACATTGGCCATCACAAAGCGGTGCAGTGCAGGAATGGCCTTGCGGGCGAAGAAGTGTCTGCTGGGGAGCTGCCAGTCTGGGGCTGCGCAAGCAAGCAGCGCACGCATGTTGCTCCCCTCCTGCACAAGCGTGTACGGCAGGAGTTGGGAGCACATGGCCCGTGCCAGCAAGCCGTTTAGCTGCCGCACGCGACGGCTGCTGGGGGGCAGAGCCCTAACCACCCCCTGGAAGGACTCGCTCAAAAGGCTCTGGCGTGGCCTTTTGCTGGCACGGGAATCAGCAGACACAGCAGAGGAGGCCACTGAGGACTGGCTGCCAGAACAGGCCTCAGTGTCGGCGGCAGGAGTTGCAGAGGGGGGAGGAGCAGTGCGTTTCCGCACTCCTGCTGGTGCTGCTGGAGGAGCAGGAGGGCGGGTGGCTGCTGTTGCTGCTGCTGCTGCTGAAGGCTGTGCAGTGATGGGTGTGGTGCCACTGCCAGCACCAGATGCCTTCAGCCTCTGGAACACCTCATGCTGGTGGAAATGTTTTGCAGCAAGGTGGTTGATGAGCGAGCTGGTGCTGAACTTTAAGGGGTCTGCACCTCTGCTCAACTTCCGCTGACAGTGGTTGCAAGTGGCGTACTTGCTGTACACTGTGGGCATGGTGAAAAAACGCCAGATTGGTGACAAAAACGACCCCCTACGGCATGGAACCGCTGCTGCCTGTCTCCCTGTGGTGGTTGGGGGGGGGCTTGGGTGCGGCTGGTGGTGGTATTGGCAGATGCTGCTGCTGCTGCTGCTGAGCCTGAGACACCAGCAGGCTGTGGGACCTGCCTACTGCTGCCAATGCTTGCAATGATGCGCCTCCTTGCAAGGCCCACAAGCGCATCCTCCTCCTCCTCCTCAGAGCTGCTGAGGACGACATCCCCTGGAGGTGGTGGCACCCAGTCTCTGTCTGTCACCGTGTCATCATCAGCCTCCCCCTCCTGAAACATGTCCTGCTGGGATGATGACCCTCCAAACTCCTCTCCTGATGCATGGATGGGCTGCTTGACTGTCGCCACAGTCTTGCTGTCCAATCCCTCATCCCCCAAAGTGCCCATCAGCATCTCCTCCTCCAAATCGCCAACAACAGCAGACAATTGACGCATCATGCCTGGGGTCAAAAGAGTGCTGAGTGACAGGTCGGCGACTGACGGTGAACTGGCCTCCTCCCCAGGCCCTGCTGGGTGGCTGCTGCGAACAGGGGTGGTGGTGGTGAGGGTGGAGGCCTCGGATGCAGAGCTGATGGCGGGCTGCTCATCCTCCGTCATCAGTTGCACCACAGTGTCTGCATCCTTTTCCTCAATGGGACGTTTCCGACCCGGCTGGAGGAAAATCGGAGCAGGTGCTACACGCTGCTGCTGCTGTGTCTCTGCAGCGTGAGTTGCAGATGCTCCTGCTGGGCGGCGCCCAAGGCGTCCACGGCCAGTGGCTATGGGAGGAATGTTAGCCACTGACGCTGCTGCTGCAGAACTGTGCATGGTGGCGCGGCCGCGCCCGCGGCTTGCCACAATGCTGCTCCCTCTCCTCCTGATTCCCTTGCTGCCCTTCCCCTTGCCCAAACCGCGCTGGCTGCCACTTCCAGACATCTTCGATGTTTTGGGCGTAAACACAAAAGTTTTTGAAAAGGGCGGGTGAAAAGTGGGGTACTTTAATGGAGTGGGTTGGTGGGTGAGGTGACTGAGTGAGTGTCCCGACTCCCTAGTACAGTAAGTAAGTAGTAACAGTCAGGAAGTACAACTAGCAGTTACAATAATCAGTAGTAATCACAAGGAAATAGAGTGTGTGTACACTACAGACAGTGAGTGCATGCACGCGAAAACACGCGCAGGAGCTGGCCTATGAACAGAGAGTGAGTGAGTGTCCCTAGTACAGTAAGTAAGTAGTAACAGTCAGGAAGTACAACTAGAAGTTACAATAATCAGTAGTAATCACAAGGAAATAGAGTGTGTGTACACTACAGACAGTGAGTGCACGCACGCGCACACACGTGCAGGAGCTAGCCTATGAACAGTGACTGAGTGAGTGTCCCTACTACAGTAAGTAAGTAGTAACTTTCAGGAAGTAGAATTTACAATAATCAATCAGTAATCAGAAGGAAATAGAGTGTGTGTACAGTACACAGACAGTGAGTGCACACACACACGCAGGAGCTAGTAGCCTATGAACAGTGACAGTCAGTGAGTGTCCTAGTACAATTACAGTATATAACTATTCAGAAGGAAATAGAGTGTGTGTACAGTACACAGACAGTGAGTGCACACACACACGCAGGAGCTAGTAGCCTATGAACAGTGACAGTGAGTGTCCTAGTACAGTTACAGTATATAACTATTCAGAAGGAAATAGAGTGTGTGTACAGTACACAGACAGTGAGTGAGTGCACGCACACGCAGGAGCTAGTAGCCTATGAACAGTGACAGTCAGTGAGTGTCCTAGTACAGTTACAGTATATAACTATTCAGAAGGAAATAGAGTGTGTGTACAATACACAGACAGTGAGTGCACGCACACGCAGGAGCTAGCCTATGAACAGTGACAGTCAGTGAGTGTCCTAGTACAGTTACAGTATATAACTATTCAGAAGGAAATAGAGTGTGTGTACAGTACACAGACAGTGAGTGAGAGCACGCACACGCAGGAGCTAGTAGCCTATGAACAGTGACAGTGAGTGTCCTAGTACAGTTACAGTATATAACTATTCAGAAGGAAATAGAGTGTGTGTACACAGACAGTGAGTGCAAGCACACGCAGGAGCTAGCCTATGAACAGTGACAGTCAGTGAGTGTCCTAGTACAGTTACAGTATATAACTATTCAGAAGTGCACGCACGCGCACACACGTGCAGGAGCTAGCCTATGAACAGTGACTGAGTGAGTGTCCCTACTACAGTAAGTAAGTAGTAACTTTCAGGAAGTAGAATTTACAATAATCAATCAGTAATCAGAAGGAAATAGAGTGTGTGTACAGTACACAGACAGTGAGTGCACACACACACGCAGGAGCTAGTAGCCTATGAACAGTGACAGTGAGTGTCCTAGTACAGTTACAGTATATAACTATTCAGAAGGAAATAGAGTGTGTGTACAGTACACAGACAGTGAGTGAGTGCACGCACACGCAGGAGCTAGTAGCCTATGAACAGTGACAGTCAGTGAGTGTCCTAGTACAGTTACAGTATATAACTATTCAGAAGGAAATAGAGTGTGTGTACAATACACAGACAGTGAGTGCACGCACACGCAGGAGCTAGCCTATGAACAGTGACAGTCAGTGAGTGTCCTAGTACAGTTACAGTATATAACTATTCAGAAGGAAATAGAGTGTGTGTACAGTACACAGACAGTGAGTGAGTGCAAGCACACGCAGGAGCTAGCCTATGAACAGTGACAGTCAGTGAGTGTCCTAGTACAGTTACAGTATATAACTATTCAGAAGGAAATAGAGTGTGTGTACAGTACACAGACAGTGAGTGCACACACACACGCAGGAGCTAGTAGCCTATGAACAGTGACAGTGAGTGTCCTAGTACAGTTACAGTATATAACTATTCAGAAGGAAATAGAGTGTGTGTACACAGACAGTGAGTGCAAGCACACGCAGGAGCTAGCCTATGAACAGTGACAGTCAGTGAGTGTCCTAGTACAGTTACAGTATATAACTATTCAGAAGGAAATAGAGTGTGTGTACAGTACACAGACAGTGAGTGCACACACACACGCAGGAGCTAGTAGCCTATGAACAGTGACAGTGAGTGTCCTAGTACAGTTACAGTATATAACTATTCAGAAGGAAATAGAGTGTGTGTACACAGACAGTGAGTGCAAGCACACGCAGGAGCTAGCCTATGAACAGTGACAGTCAGTGAGTGTCCTAGTACAGTTACAGTATATAACTACAATACAAAATACGATCACTAAGTAGTAAAGGACAGCAGAAATACCGTCTAATACTATCTAATAATGTCTAATACTGTCTAATACTAATGAGAAATAAACTAACAGAGGACAGGAGGACAGCTGCCCACACAGGCAGGCCCTGAGGCCTAAAGCTGTAAGCCTGCAGCAGCAGCTGGCCTGTCTCTATGTAACACAAAAGCTACTAACTAAAATACAATGTCTATCTAACTAACAACAATATAGTTGTGTATAGGAGGTGTATGTGAGCAAAAACGCTAGGTAAATGACCACAATAGAGCTCTTGCTAAGCCAAAGCACAAAGGAGCAACTCTCTCTCTATGCAAGTCTCAGGCAAGGACGGAGAAACGGAACATGGCGGCCGCTATTTATAGGGTAGGGGCTGGCCAGGGTCCCCCTCTGTGATTGGCTGCCGTCAGAGGGCCTGGGAGCCCTCTGATTGGCTCTAAGGACATCAATCTGGGCTATGACGCTATTCGAGCTCGGTATTCGAGCTCAAATAGCGCCGTTTGCTCGAATAGCTCGAACAGTGAATGGGCTATTCGCGTTTACTCGAATAGCCCATTCGAATAGCTGCAGCTATTCGGAGCTCGAATACCGAGCTCGAATAGCTGAAAAAGAGCTCGAATATTCGAGCTACTCGAATATTCGAGCTCTGCTGAGCACCACTGTCTGGGAGTGTAGGCCAGAGCTGCGGTTGCTACTGGCTGCTCCATCTGTCTGGATTGCATTAGCCCTAGTGGTAGTGGCAGTGCTTCCTTCTGTATTCTGCCTTAGGGGTGCTAACCAGAGCAGCGGTTGCTACTAGTAGCCCCATCTGTTTGTCTGTTTGGATCGCATTCGCTCTAGCGGTAGCAGCGGTGGTTCCTTCTGAACTCTGTCTGGGAGTGTAGGCCAGAGCTGCGGTTGCTGCTGGCTGCTCCTTCTCTCTGTCTTGTCTTGTACGAACGCTTGCTGTAGGCTCGGTGACGTAACCGTTTAGCAAGCGTTCGCGTTCTCTAATTTCGTGTTTGTGTGTCATTGGTTAGTTAGGGTGGCACGCTTATCACTGGGTGCCTAACGCGCGGTGATCGTGCTGAAACACGTTTGCTGTTGCGAATGAGTGCGGTGTTCGCGTTTAGTTAGCGTTTGTTATTTTCCTTGATGTTCTTATTGTTGTTGCTTGCTGTGCCTTTTGCTACTCTCGTGCTCTGTCCTGCTCAGTCTTGTGTCTGTTGGCAATCGCCAGTCTGGCGATTGCATTCATACTTTGTTTCTGCTGATGCGTGTTCACCGTCGCTGGGTGGCGAATAGATTGGTGGACACACATTCATTCTGTCCCTGTGCTCTTTCTTTATACTTGTGCTCTGTCTAGTTCAGTCTTGTGTCACTATTGGCAATCGCTACACTTTCGATTGCATTCTCATTTCATTTCCGTTGTTGTGCGTTCGCCGTCGCTGGGTGACGACTGGATTGGTGGACACACATACATTCTATCTCTGTGCTTACTCAGTCTTGTTTCGCTGTTAGCAATCGTCATCTCTTGCGATTGCGTTCTCACTTGGTTTCTGCTGTTGTGTGTTCGCCGTCGCTGGGTGGCGACTAGATTGGTGGACACACATACATCCTGTCTCTGTGCTTTCTCTCTTTAAGGGCTATCTTGCCCTGCATTGCTTCCCCTCGTACAATTTCTATTTGGCATCTGTGGCAGTACAGAGAGGTTGTTCCTCTGTTCTCCACAACTCCATCTGCCGGCAGGAATTCCCCTCTACAGGTGCATAGCACCATTGCTGGGTTCTCTCAGATTATACGCTTGTGGAGGATTCCCGCAGTGTCAGCGCGCATCCTGTGCGCTGACCACGGAAAGAATTACACAAATGTTACACCTGACAAGTGGGTTTCAAAATAGACAGCAGAGCTCTGTAACTCAGTCAGGAGCCATTTTCATTGGCTCCTGACCTCCTGATCACTGTGAGCTAATAAAGTGTAAAAAAAAAAAAAAAGCCTCCGGTCCTTAAAGTGTACAAAATCAAATACTTAGCTAAAGAGAGGGAAGCCTCATGATCCTATTGAGGCTTCCCTCAGTGGTCTGCTGTCCCCCGTCGCTGAGCGAAGACCCCCAAAGATTAGCGACAAGGCCTTGTTGCTAATTCTATTGGGGGCCACGTGGCTCCTCTTCCACATTCATGGTCATTTATTAGACGCTCGTACTGGCCAACGATGCACAATAGCACGGAGCCACAGGCTCCATGCTACTGCACATGCACAGACGAGCTCGAGCTTTTATTGCATGGCCATGAATGCAGAAGAGCAGCTGCACGGCCCTGATGTGGATGGGGTCACGCTCAACAACGGGGCGTTTCCGACAACCGAGGGAAGCCTCAATAGGATCCTGAGGCTTCCCTCTCTTCATGTTATTTGTTTTTGGATCTGAGCTTCGGCTGGGGTTCACATTAAAGGGACCAGAGGCTCAATAGGTTAAACCAGCAAGTTCAGTATAACACATGGGGCATATGCACTAAACAGTGTTAAAGCGGAATATAACCCTGCATTTCAACTTTGCTCTAAAACATTATTTACAGCATATTATATGCAAAAAGCATTTTTTTTTTACTAGACCAGCATTGGAAGGGTTAAACACAGAGGTTTAAGGTTCCGTGGAGAGATATGCAGAAGTTCAGATTGTTACATTCTATTTAGTTATATGTATCTATTGAGAAATGTTACACACTCTTTAGCTGTCCTCCAGCTCCTGAGAGAGTGAGTCACATTCAACACTTAGATACATTTATGTAAACAAAATGTGTCTTTGTCAGCTTCGGATGCGTCTGCAGAAATCTCCAGGAACTTTAAAGCTGTGTGTAACCCTTCCAATGCTGGTCTAGTAAAAAAAAAAATGCTGGTTGCATATAATATACTGTAAATATTGTTTTAGAGCAAAGTTGAAATGCAAGGTTATATTCCGCTTTAAGCAGAATTATAAGCATAAAATCTTATGCACTATGTGTCGAGCAGAATGTACAGTTTGTAATGTATTGCATTCTGCTCTATTCATCATGCAGTAAGACTTTATGCATATTATTCTATTCTAATGCAGTTTAGTGCATACACCCTAATAATAACTAATAACTGTTGGTAACATTTTTAGAAGAAAAAAATACCAGAATTTTAAAGTGCAGTAATTGATATGCAATTAATCTCTATAACTCTGGGGCCCTAGTAGGGCCTTGATTTTATGTGGTTGGCTATTCGTACCCGAGTGTTGTCTAGTATTACGCATGAGGCTTGTAGCATGGGGTTATTTATATAGTAAAATATACAGATTTATTTATATAGTAGTAGTAGAGGTTATTTATATAGTATTATATAGAGACACACCTTGGAAGTCAAGTGTTATTTTGCATCTTTGATTAATTAGTTTACTAGGTTGCTATATTTCAATTAACATTGTCAGTGGCTTCTGATACTGATAACTAAAAAATATCTAACATCGAAAAGGCAGGGGGGGGGATCTGCTACCATAGACACGCTGGGTAAGTTTTGCATTTTTTTGTGTGAAGAGTCACATACAGTACAAACTGCCTCTCCTGGTGAACAGCAAAGTGCAAATTACATGTATGTTGGCTTTTCATAAATATGCTTCTATCAATAAATCATCTGATCTTCCACATTAGCTTGCAAGTGACGGCTTGGTGTATCAGTGCCAAGGTGTTTGCCAGGAATTCATTGGCTGGGATTATTTGTAGCTATTCAAACATGTACATGTCCAGATGTGTGTTTATTAGGTTCTTTTTAGACATATTGTACATTCCATTCCTTAGTAACAAAGCTGTGAGGCCTGTACTAATACTTCCCACCTGTTTCATGCCTGTGAATAAGCAATGTAAAACATTTTCAAAGAAGATTTATTTGAATGTTATACAGGTGATGCCAGTTTAATGAACAAGACAGGTTATGTAAATTTGTTGTTAACCTGAACCTTTGTTCATAAGTTGACACACTATACCATTTTGGTCCGCTGTACTTCCTCTATGCCCCCCCCCCCCCCATGCCTTCAATGACTCTCTCTCTGTCACCTCTGTTCTCCTGTGCCAACTACCCACTCCCCCCGCCCCTCCAACGTGTCACCTCTGTCCCCTTGTACCCTCAGTTTACTGCAGCTAGATGTCATTTTACTGGTTAAAAATTGTTTTCTTTGAAATTTTTTATTGATTTTCTGAAAAACTGCAAGGTCTTTTTGAAAAAAAAAATCACTTATTCCAACAGAATTAAATTTGTCAAAGACTAACCTGTATTGTTATTTGGGAAGAAAAGCCTTTGCACCCTCACTTCATATAACATTTTAATGAGTTTAAACAACATAATGTCATTGACTGTTTTTAACTGTCCATTAATTTTGAAACAATTTTTAAACAATCGGTTGACACTAGAACAAGTGGCAAGATTGTTATAGACAATAACGGACTACAGCTGTATTATGTTACTTCTTTTACAGGCCTACTATGATTATTTAGTTGGGTGTTCAGATGATAAGAACACTTAAAATGTGTCTATTTTTCATGTTTGAAGCTGCCGTTTGCAGAGCCAGAACAAAAGCCGTAAAACTTAGGAAAAGTTGTTCCGACAATACAAATAGTTACTGTCTAGCTGTGCCCGCTGTAACCTTGGGTCAAACTGATTCATAGAAACAGCAGAGAAAGGACAAATCCTTCCATAAAGATCAGGTTATTCCTACCATTTATCCAGTCACATTTCTGTATAAGCTTGTGTTTTTTTTTTTCTGTAACAAACAAAAATTGGCTAAAAAAGCTGATGTGAGATATTTTAATGAGAAGGTTATTTTCAAAGAAGAACAAAAAATACATACCTGTGTACACAAACTTACGGACAGTAAATGTTAATTTTATTCTGGATTAAGTGCAAATGAGTTAGAACTTGGAACAAGTTTTTTTTTTCTGTCTGTGTATCCATTGGATAAAATATTCTTCTGGTCTAATCAGAAAATAGGACAAGTTTCTTCATCAAGCTCATTGATAAGACTGGTGACGCCCTGGGTTCACATTTGAGCTATATTAGAGTCCATGGTGTCACTGGAACAGGAAATTAGTGGATATTAGCCCTTTGGACATACAGACAGCAGTAATAACATGGCAGATGCTTTAACCCTTCCTGTTTCTATTAAAAACTTAAAATAAAACAAATACATTAATATGCACGGTGGCGTAGTGGTTAGCTCTCTCGCCTTGCAGCGCTGGGTCCCTGATTCGAATCCCAGCCAGGGCACTATCTGCAAAGAGTTTGTATGTTCTCTCCGTGTCTGTGTGGGTTTCCTCCGGGCACTCCGGTTTCCTCCCACATTCCAAAAACATACGGATAAGTTAATTGGCTCCCCCTAAAAAATTGGCCCTAGACTACAGTACTTACACTACATAATATAGACATATGGCAATGGTAGGGCTTAGATTGTGAGCTCCTTTGAGGGACAGTTAGTGACAAGATATATATATATATATATATATATATATATATATATATATATATATATATATATATACACTGTACAGCGCTGCGTAATATGTCGGCGCTATATAAATAATAATAATAATAATAAATAAATACATTAATAAATAAATTGATACATAAAACATTGGCATGAACAAAACAATAAGATAGGCACTACAGAGTCAAGTTTAATTTATAAATATTTTACCATATAATATGCAAATTTAATGTCTAATTACTCACCATGTTCTGGTGCAGAAGTTTTGCAGTGGGCGTTGAGCTGCAGTGTGTGCAAAGCTGTCAGTGGTGCTAAACAGTGCTGGGTGCCATGTGGGTGCTATGTATGTGATTATCGGGTGCATGCTTTGATGTGGTCTGGGTGGCATGTGGGTGTTGGGTGCAGGCCATGGAGTTACTGGATGCCTTCTGAGTGGGGTAGAAGGCTATGGAGTGTACTGAGTGCTGTGTGGTTGGTGGATGTGGACTATTTAGGTGCTGGGTTTTATGCAGGTGCTGGGTGTAAGCTAGGTGAGGTTCTGGGTGCCATGTGGGTACTGGGTGCCATTTACGTGTGGGCTGTGTGGGTGCTGGGTGTCATGTGGTTGTTGGGTGCCATTTGGGTGATAGGTGTAAGCTAGGTACAGTAATAGATGCTATGTGAGTACTGGGTGCCATGTTGGTGTTGGGTGCCATTTACGTGCAAGCTAGGTAAGATTCTGTGTGCTATATGGGTACTAGGTGACAAGTTTAATTTATCAATATTTTCATAAATAGTATGCAAATGTGATTTCTAATTACAGGTAGGTTTCTGGTACAGCAGTTTTGCTTTGCCCATTGCAGTACAAAACCATTGCACTGTCATTCACCTCATGAGCTAACTGATCTAAAGTGTTTGGATACCTCAGTCACTGTTATGATCAATTATCCCTCAGAATCAATTGAACATTGCCAATTGTTTTTTATTGGAAAGCCAATTGATGCCACATTGCAATGCATAGTGCTGCTCTCCAAAGAAATCATATCATGGACTTGCAACAAATAGGACTTTGTAGTTATCTGAATCCTCACTAAGCCTCATAGCTTCCATGAACAGGGATTTTTTTCTCTTTCTGCATGTAGTAGCTATGGAGGTCAGAGCAAGGACTCTGTGTGACAGGAAGAGATAGGAGTTTGGCAGAAGCAGGGATAGCTGTGATGTAATTCAGGGATATTTTAGCCATGGCTGTATTACAGTTTTGCTGCACCTTCTTTGTTCTGTGCTGGGTTATGCAGTATCATTACAGCACAGTTATTTATAAGGCCAGTCCCTGTAATCAGCTAGTATCTGCACTGTGTCTGGTGTTGCATGCACAAAAGGGTATTGTGCAAACTGCAGTAACTGTTTTATGATCTTTTAATTATATCAGTCACTTTATTTTATAAAAAATATGCAAATAATGAATGTAATACAAGTGCATGCAGTACAAGATAATGATACAAGTAAAAAAAAAAAACTATTCTCAATTCTATCCAAAACTTAAGAGAGAAATACTTTCAAGAGTTTCTGTTTGCTTCTGTTATTTTATTTATTTATTTATGCTACCACTTTGGTGAGTATTATAATGAAGCAGCATGTTTGGCACAGGAGAATTGGGTGTTAGGCCTTGTGCACACCAAAACCCGCTAGCAGATCCGAAAAATGCTAGCAGATTGTGAAACGCTTTTTCTAATTTTTCTGAAGCGTTTCATCTAGCGTTTTGCGGTTTTGTGTAGCGGTTTTGGTGTAGTAGATTTCATATATTGTTACAGTAAAGCTGCTACTGAACAGCTTCTGTAACAAAAACGCCGGCAAAACCGCTCTGAACAGGCGTTTTTCAGAGCGGTTTGGTTTTTCCTATACTTAACATTGAGGCAGAAACGCATCCGCAATCCAAAAAATGCCTCACCCCGGGAGTATGCGTTTCTGCAAAACGCCTCCCGCTCTGGTGTGAACCACCCCATTGAGATACATTGACCAAGCGTATCCGCAGCTGCAAGCGGCTGCAGAAACGCTGACAAAAGCTGCTCGGTGTACACCAGCCCTTAGTGCTTAGCTGCTTCTTTAGATGGAAGGAGAAGCATTGAGTGTTTGGTGCTGAAGACAAAAGCTCTCTGCAGGAGGATAAAGGACTGGGCGCCAGGCACTGCAGCCAGAATGAAGTGAGGGAGGAGCCAGAGCCGAGGAGGTGGATTCATTTCTCACTCGGGAAATCAAATTCATTTATTATCCGGGAATCCAGGAATGTAATTCATGCCGTCGGATGTAATTAATTTCTCACATTGGTCACAGTGAGACGGCCACTTCTAGTTTTGACCGGCCTAAACCCGAAGTGGGCAGACTTCAGGTACTGGCCCTAACATATATACAGTATGCTCACCACTATCGACTGTCTTGTGCTATGTACAGTACTATGGAAGATGTTGGTACTATAGAAAAAATAATAATAATTCACTCTCCCTGAGAAGAATCTGAGGCTGCAAACAGAGGCATAACAAATAGGGGTGCTTGGATACCCCTTTTCAAAATCCGAATTTATCCGGATCCGGATACTCAGATATTCGGATCTGGATCGGATATCCGAATCCAAACTTTTTGGTATCCGAGTAAACTCGGATATCCGAACCCAATATCCTGGATATCCGGCCGGATTCGGATATCTGGATAGAAAACTGGAAGTGACCTGAAAATGGCTTAAAATGCTTCCAAAAGTCTCTTCAAATGGCAAAAGCCCCTTACAGAGGTCTCTGTCTGTCTCTCTCGCTCTGTCTCTCTGTCTCTCTCCCCCCCCCCCCTCTCTCTCTCTCTCTCTCTCGGCCTGACTGCCTTCGAAAGGGATGTTTGCCATTGAAGGTGATTTTGGCTTCTGCTCGGACATCTGAACTAACTATCCACCCAGATTTCGGATTTTGTCGGATAGTGCTATTCGGATTTTAAAAAATATCCGAATTGCTATTCAAAGTTCGGATAGTGGAAAAAGTTCGGATTATCTGGGTAGTTCGGATACCCAAATATTGGATGAGCACCACTGATTACAGATTGTGCCCCCCCCCCCCAGCAAAACTTTGATGGGCCCCCCAATGTTCACACCCTTTCTCTTGCCTACTCTTGGTGACCTTCACAGCCTGGAGGCCCGTCTTAGTAATTGCACCCCCCCCCATCTCTGACTCCCCTCCTCCGGGTTTGTGACGACGCGTTTCTCGGCAACAGCTGCTTCCTCAGGTCAAGTTAGTGCCAAAATAGCAAGTGTTCTGGGTGAAGAGAGCATCTATGTAAGCACACGGCGGACTGTGGCTTGGCAATGGCAAACCAGTGAGAAGCCAAAGTGAATACACTCCCACCTCCGGTCCAGGAGGATGCCAGGGTGAGTGCGGGCACATAGGGCGAATGATGACCTGGCACAGGTGGCATATGAACTTTAATGGGGGTAGTGAAATCTTGAAGCAAAGAGTGTTGGGCTAGAAAGTGATAGTAATGTCCAGGGCCGCCATCAGAAATTTTGGGGTCCTCACACATCATCAGGCCTGGGGACCCCCTCCCTGGGCCCAACCACTGGTTGCTGTGCCCACCCACTAGCCACCCCACCCCGTGCACCAAGTGCGCTGCGGCAAAAAAATGTTCATGGCTCCGACACTGAAGAAAGAAGCATGCACAGCAAGATGCGGCAAAAAGTGGGCGTGGCCATGGCATGTTGTGGGTGGAGTCAAATACTAGCAAAATACAAGTAGTCCCCGGTTAACAAAGGAGATAGGGACATGTAGGTCCGTTCTTATTCTTTATCCATTCTCTTTTGTCCCCCTCTTTTCTTCCTGTGCCTCTTTTGTCAGTGCTGGAACGCAGTGTGCTGGTTAGTGAGCCACAGGCCTTCAGCCAGCACAGGCGGCCCTTCCAGCGCTTGGGGGGCCCAGGGCCCCCAGAAGCCCTGGGCCCCTCACTGCAGTATCAGTTGTCCCCCCCGATGGCTGCCCTGGTAATGTCATACAGATGCCCACTATATGCATTTATCATGTCTGTAACTGTTATGACAAAAATTGTGATCTAACTGTATCAATAGCGTATGAGAGTACATTTTTTGTATACACTGTCTTATTCTCAAGTCTAAACTAACCAAAAATATATATTTTTTGCACATCACTTGCCTTTTCAAAGGGAATTCCACTTTTGTTAAGAGGAAATCAACGCCTTCGGTTTCCCTCTATTATATTACTATATTAATTAATGCCAAACCTTATTTCAACTTGATTACTTTGTTTTTACGTACATATAAAACATAACTGCAGAGCTTCTACAGAAAGATGGCAAATAGAACTATAAAACGTTGCTACCAGTCAGTGAATTCGTACAGGAGTACAGGTGAGGTCAGGTGTTACTATTGTTCTCCCTCTATACCAACAATTGCATATCATCAGCGGACTCTGTAAAAATGTCATCAAATTTGCAGATGACACCACTATCATTGGCTAATTGGCAGCAACAGAGAGTATGAGTACCGCAGCAAAGTCGAGCGAATCTGTAACCGAATCTGTAACTGGTGCAGAGACAATAACCTAGTACTCAACGCCGTAAAGACTGTTGAACTAGTCGTAGACTTCAGGAGGAACCCTCCCCCCCTCCCGCCTGTCCTCATTGGGGATACCGAAGTCTCTAGGGTGACATCCGTGCGGTTCCTCGGCACGACTCTCACTAACAACCTGAAGTGGGGGCTGAACACCTCCAATATTCAGAAGAAATCGCAGCAGAGGTTGTTCTTCCTGCGCCAACTGAAGAGATTCGGCATGCCCAGGGAACTGCTGACCAGCTTCTATACTGCCACTATAGAATCCATCCTCTGCTCCTCAGTCATTGTCTGGTACGTGGGTGCAATGGCCAGCGAAAAACATAAACTGCAGAGAGTCATAACTGATGCAGACAGAATCATCGGGGCTCCTCTCCCACCACTTGATCTCCTCCACTCCGCAAGGATGATGAAGAGGGCCACTGTGATCTCCCGTGACCCCTCTCACCCAGGCAGTCACTACTTCAAGCTTCTCCCATTGGGCCGCCGCGACAGGACTATACCATGCAAAACCACCAGACGGAAGAACACCTTCTTCCCCCAAGCGATCCGGCTGCTGAACTCCAACCTCCCCCGTCAGGCCCGACTACTGGCATGCCCTAGCGGGGTCTCTCAGTTCTCGCCGCTGCCCGCCCTTGTTCACACTGCCCAAGGTCCGTACAGGGGCCACCATCATCGGTACTATTAGTATCATTATCATTATTATTATTAGTATTATGGGACTGCTACCTGCCCGGCAGGAAGGAATGTTGATTTTTCCCTGTCATATATACCAGTGCTGGGCCGAAATTACGCATTAGCGTAATTACGCATCGTAATTCACTACAAATGTACCGTAAGCGTTACGTGTAAGGTTACGGTATTACGCGTAATTAATTACGTGTAGACCGCAGGTTACGTTATTACGCGTAACAAATTACGCGTAAGACAGTAAACTCCCATTGAAATTACACAGTCTGCCGTAATCGCGTAATATTACGCTCCCGTATAATATAAAAAATCAAATCAGAAGGAACCCCATTGGTCTGCTAAGGACCAATGGGGCTCCTTGGAGCCCAAATACAAAGATGCTTTAGAGAGCTCTGAGCTATATAGCTCAGAGCTCTGTCGGGTGCAGGACGCTAAGTCCCGCCGGCTCTCGCTGCCCTCCCCGCCTCTCCCACATGTCACCTATATACATGCTGGCACCCATGGGTACCAGCATGTATATGGGTGACAGGTGTGGGCGGAGTGGACGGCGGGAGCCGGCGGGGACTTAGCGTTAGTGTATGCGGCGGCCGGCGAGTGAGCGGCGAATGACGTCGGGTGCCGTGGAGTTACAAAGTAACAAAGTTGTTACATTGTAACAACTTTGTTACATTGTAACTGATTAGTATATTTCCGAGGATATTGCGTGGAAACTGGCTTTTAAAGGGACAGGTAAGTATTAATGGTTAATTAAGAATATTAAAGGACTTTTTTCGTGGTTATGTTTTTTGTTCAATTAAAATACTTTTTCTATGTGTTTGTGTGTTTATTTACTTTTAATTCTTAAAGGAAATGGGTAAGGGGTACAAGTACCTCTATACTCATTTCTCCTGGGAGGGGGGGTGGGCATCTGGGGAACCCCTTTTTAAAGGGGACTCCCAGATGCCACCATGAACCCCCCCCCCCCCCAGGAAATCGCGGCCTCCACCTCCACCGCCCATCGGAGGTGGAGAAGAGCCCCTTGTCCTTGGATTGGACAAGGGCTCGGAGGGGGAGGGGAAAGCTTGGCTGCCCCTCCCTTTCCGAGACCCCCCAATCTATGGACCATGCGGGCTGGTATAGTCAGGGTGCGGAGCCCCACGCGGCCGGTGCTCCGCATTCTGGCTATCCCAGTCTGCATGGGGGACAAGGGGTTAAAGAGGTCTGGGAGGGGGGACCCCACGTCGTTTTTTTTTTATATTTCCCACACTCAGAATGAAGTAAGTAAAACTCTTCCCACTTGGGGGAATCTATGAAAATAAAACACTATTGTTACCTGTGCAAAAAAAACTGACATTTTCCGAATTTAAAAGACATTTCTGCCCTTGAAACTTAAAAATCGATTTTCTCAAAAACTATAAGGTCTTTTTGAAAAAAAAAAATTTTCCTCTTATTCCCACTGATCCTCTTAATATACCCTGTGAATTTGGTGTTCCTAAATTTTAAGCAGGCTTTGCTATTAACCGTTAAAGTCGGCGGGTTTTTAAATGTATATATTTTTCCTTTGAAACTTTAACATCGATTTTCTCAAAAACTATAAGGTCTTTTTGAAAAAAAAAATGTTTCCTCTTATTCCTTCTGATCTCCTTAATATATTCTCCAAATTTGAGGCTCTAAGCAATTAAGGGGGCTTTGCTATTAACCCTTAAAGTCGGCGGCTACCTAACATTGATCCATGCGTCAACTTTTCCGCTTGGCAGCATGACCTTACGCATTAATTGCTAGTAGGAATTTACGCGTAAGCCAATAACATAACAACCTGAATTACGGTATTCTTACGCGTAATTGCGTAAGGGCTATGCGTAATTACAGACATGTACCGTAAATGGATGTCTACGCTGTAAGCGTAATTCCGTAATGAGTAATAGCGTAAAATTACGCGTAATGATCCATAAACGTAGTTTTTTCCATTACGCCCAGCACTGATATATACCATTTCTGCAGTTCTAAATTATCTGTGCTGTGCGTCTTGTCTTCCTATACTATGTCTATGCCATGTGTACCACAAATAATTCCGACTATAGCTCTTGCTGTATTTGGCAAAATAAATCTGATTCTGATTCTAATAATGTGTAACAAAGGCTCTTGCCCAGTACAGCTGTACATCACAAAGTTAGAGTTTGTGACAATGTTACTTGAAATAGAGTATGAGTATTGTTGCCATGGTCGCAAAAAAAAAAAAATGCAGTCTGGGCAGTTATTGTCCACTTTGGAAATGCTTAGTTGACTGCAGATAATTTTTTGTAAAGTTAACTGCAAAAAAAGTGTCCAGTACTGATCTGTTTATGGATATTTTATAACAACAATGGAATATACCTTTAAATAAAAATGTATTGTTAAAGGCCGACTGTATGTATTGTATGTTTGGAATTCCAGGTGGAGGAATTAAAGGTGTGAATTAAGCATTACTGCTGGCTGGTGCCCGGATACTTATTTCTTCATTCTCACTGGTTGTATCAATATCTCCTATCCGGAGGCACAGACTGTCCACCTGCTACCCCCTGGATCTGCCTGTCTGCTCATCTAGTGCCAACCAAATTTTGTGCTCTTTTTTCTGTGGATCGTATTGTTAAAGGGGTACTTTCGTGAATGAGGAAAAAAATAAAAAGTGGTTTATGCATAAACTATTAAACATCCTTCTAAAATAGTGTAAAAAGTTTTTTTTTTTTAAAAATGAATGGTTTCATCAATACAACATGTAATGTAAACAGTGACGTATGAAGGACTGGGAGGCTAATCCATTTGTTAGGGGTGTTTTTTTTTTTACTTTCTTTTCACAAACATAACTCCTGCCTAAGTAGTTTTCAGTGGTATAACCCACTTCTAGCAGGAATCGCAGTTATAGCCCTAATGGCTGAGCTCTGCGCAGGAGGATTTCTCAGGCCCTGCTGGGCCGATTTGCATAATTTTTTTTTGTACACGCAGCTAGCACTTTGCTAGCTGCTTGTACTTCCCGATCGCTGCCGCTCCACGCCGATTCGCCGCTACCCACCGCACCACGCCACCCTCCCCCCTCAGACCCCTTGCACAGCCTGGACTATCAGCGCCAGGCAGCGCTGAGGGGTGGAATGGGACTCCCGATGATGTCACGACGTCGATGACGTCCATGACGATCGACGCCATGGCAACAGGGGAAGCCAAACAGGAAATCCCGTTCTGAACGGGATCTCCTGTTTGCGCTGATCGCCTGAGTCGATCGGAGGGGATGGGGGATGTCACTGCACAGCGGCTATCATGTAGCTAGCGCTAGGCTAGCTACATGATTTTAAAAAAAAAATGAAGGTGCTGCACTGCCCCCTGGCGGTTTTAATAGACCGCCAGGGAGGTTAAAGAAAAACATTTCTTTGTTTCAGCTGATACAATAAATCTGCAGTGTGTCTACTTCCTGCTTTCATTGAAGCAGACATATTGTTAACATCCTGTGTTTAAAAAAGAGCTGGTCTGCCGTGGCAGAGGAGATTCCCGAGTTTACACAGCTAAGAGATCGAATTATGGTGGTCATCATGAGTCACAGATGAGGGTTAATAAGACAGGCTAAACTTTCTAAATACAGTACATACAGGGGGCATTTCTCTCTGTTTTCCTTCTGTCCTGTGCAAGAGTTCAGGTCCACTTTAAATATGTGGAAATTTCTTGCTCACATTACTGATTTGAAACACAATATTATGCTTGTATTTAAACTCAGTATCAAAATAGTGTTTGTAGACTTTCCAGCATTCAATTTGATGACACAGCTGAGGCAAACAAAAATGTCATGGGGGATTTCCTGCATTAAAGTGGAAAACTCTTATGAGAAGCAATCGAAGAGTAAATGATCATGCATATGTGTATGCTCCAAATATGTTCACCATAAACAATAGAAATACTTTTCGGAACACACAGAGCACAATTGATTAAGTTTATTTCCAATGTGAATTTGATTTATTGCATTTTTTTTATTTTGTTTCATGTGTGTTTTATTTTTTTTTTCCATTTTCTATTTTAAGTGTTTATTGCCAGTGTGTTTTTTTTACAGTTCAGAATTCTTTCATGCATAATTAACTTACAAACTGTAGTGCGGAAGTGCCTTCAGCCAGCAAGGACATATAAATGTCCCCAATGTTTGTTTCCAATTCAATCTTTAATAGCCTGAAATAATAACGCCTAAAGAATTCACGCACAGTACTTCCTTAAATGTCAGCGACTCTCGGAGACTAGATATATAAATATTTTTATTAATATTTTACAGTTCTTTTTTTAATGAAAATAGTGGATTTGGCAGAAAGCATCGAGTGTGTGATAATGATAATGTCAACTGTTATTACTTTTTCAGTTATTGCGGCAACTACATCTATCAGTCCTATGTATCCACTTCTAGTGCTTCTACCATTGCTTGCACACAGGGAACTATCCTGTTTGGAAGATATCTGTCTTAAAATATAACTATTTAACTTATTAACTTTTTAACAAGGTACCCCAAAGCAGATATGTGTATACAAAAAAAGGGCAACCGGAAATTTGGAAGCCCAGAAAAGCCGATAGTAGAATATTGGTAAATGTACTGATATTTTACAGTTACTGGTATTATATTTAGATATCGGTAATAAATACAGATATTTTATTGCAGCTAAACATAACCCTATTCTCACACTGAACCCTCCCACTACCGATTCCTAACCTTAACCATCCCCCCACAGCTAACCTTAACCACCCCACACAGCTAACCTTAACTACTCCCATGGCTAACCTTAAACACCACACCACGGCTACCCTTAATAACCCCCCATGGCTAAGATTAACTAACCACCCTCCCACGGCTAACCATAACCACCTCCCTACGGCTGACCTTAAACTCCCCATGGCTAACCTTAACCACCCCTCTATGGCTAACCTTAACTGCCCCACCACCACCACCCAAAAAAAAACAAAAAACCTGCAAAAATGCTTTTTTGGGGGAAACTCCATAGGAGCACCCAATAATGTGAGGTGCTGGGGCTGCTCGCAATGCAAAATAGGGCTAAAAATTGCAGACACCAAATTTTCACACCATTATTGATATTTCTATGGGTGACTTTGGCGGCGCCAACAATTCCGTTGGTAGCCCAAATGTCCTCCTTCCTACAGATATGCCCTACAGGGTCCTGTACCATGTTAGTGAGTTTTCAAGTTTAATTAAGGTTGCTTTGTGTAATTCTTCTTGTATGTCCAAGTAAATATTTTAGTAGACAAGTGGTAACAGGCAGCACCCAACCATCAAGATGCAACGTGCTTTTGGTCGTTGTCCCTCTGTCTCCAGGAACAGCAGGTAGAAACTCCAAGAGAAGAGACCCAGCACCGTCTTCAAGTGTATTTCAAGCTCTTTATTTGTTTAAAGCATCAAAAAAACATACAGTGGTTTGCAAAAGTATTCAACCCCCTTGACGGTTTCCACATTTTGTCATATTAGTGGCCCTCTACCTGCACAAATCTCCTGAACAGCTGCCCTCTGCCTGCACAAACTCCATGAACAGCAGCCCTCTGCATATACAGCCCTGTCTGTGCCAGGCCCAGCACAGTCAGTGCATATCTTTCACTGCATCTCTGTAACTGCACATTGTGTTATATCAGTCAGTGCATACCTTTCACTGCAGCTCTGTGACTGCACATTGTATTATACCAGTCAGTGCATACCTTTCACTGCATCTTTGTGGCTGCACATTGTATTATACCAGTCAGTTCATACCTTTCACTGCATCTCTGTGACTGCACATTGTATTATACCAGTCAGTGCATACCTTTCACTACATTTCTGTGACTGCACATTGTATTATACCAGTCAGTGCATACCTTTCACTGCATTTCTGTGACTGCACATTATATTATACCAGTCAGTGCATACCCTTCACTGGCTGCAACTGTGTGACTGTACACTGTATTATACCAGTCATTGAATACCTTTCACTACATCTGTGTGACACTGTATCACACTGTATTATACCAGTCATTGAATACCTTTCACTGCATCTGTGTAACTACACACTGTATTATACCAGTCAGTGCATACCTTTCACTAGCTGCATCTGTGTGACTGCACATTGTATTATACTAATCAGTGCATACCTTTCACTGCATCTCTGTGACTGCGCATTGTATTATAGCAGTCAGTGCATACCTTTCACTGCATCTGTGTGACTGCACACTGTAATATATAAGTGTATATCTTTCACTGCATCTGTGACTGCACATTGTATTATACCAGTCAGTGCATACCTTTCACTGCATCTCTGTGACTGTACATTGCATTACAGGGGGAGCTCATCATCAGAAACAGCTTGTGGCATGTATCGCCACCTATGGACAGCCAGCCAACATGCCCTTCTAGGTCAGCTGCTGCCGCCACCACCAAAATGCCGTCATTCCAGGGCTCAGCGGTGTGGACATTTTTTTGTGTGTCTGCCTCAGATGACAGCGATGCCATCTGTACTCTCTGCCACCAAAACTTGAGTCGTGGAAAGACCAAGACCTACGTAAGGACAACTGCCTTACGAATGTACATGATGAAAAAGCAAAAACAGCAATGCTATGACCACCTGAGGAAAAGCGACACACAAACGCAAAGCCACCCCCTGAATCCTCTTCCTCCTTCAGGTGCAGCATCTTCAGCCGCTTTTTTCCCTTGCACCTTCACAGCCACCTCCTCCACTCCACCTCTCTCCTTGAGCGGTTCCTGCTCTTCTGCCCACAGAAGCATGGTGTCTGTGAAGGAAATCTTAGAGCGGAAGAAGCCATACCAGCTGGTGGACTCTGAGGCCTTCCGAAAATGTGTGGCAATTGGGAAACCACGTGGAAGATACCAGGCTGCAATTATTTTTCTAAAAAGGCGATGTAACCCAAACTGTACCATGAAGTTGAAAAGCAAGTGTTGTCATCTCTGACACACAGCATTGGGTCAAGGTTCCATCTGACCACCGATGCCTGGTCTGCAAAGCACGGTCAGGGCAGGTACATTACTTATACAGCACATTGGGTCAACCTGGTGTCCGCTGGCGGCAAGCAGGGAGTAAGTGGCTGTGCAGCGGACCTAGTTGTGACACCTCCACGGCTTGCAGGCAGGCCTGCTGCCACCTCCTCTCCTTCTCCTCCTACTCCTCCTGCTACATCCTCTTTGCTGTCGTCCTCCTCGGCTGAGTGGCAGTGCTACTCTACTGGTGCTGAGATCTCCTCTCCAACTACACACCCCAGCTCCCCAGGGCCTATGCTGCATGCCAGGTACTACGGTGTCATGCCATCTTGGACATGTCTTGCCTCAAATCCGAGAGTCACACTGGAGCAGCTCTCCTGGCTGCTCTGAACAAACAGTTCAGTTGGATCAGTGGCTGACCCCGCACCACCAGCAGCAATCTCATTTCGGCTTTGAGTTTGGGCAGCTTGACACATGTACCCTGCATGGCACATGTGCTGAATCTTATAATCCAAAGATTTGTGTTTAAGTACCCAGGCTTACAGGAAGTCCTGAAGCAGTTCAGGAAGGTGTGTGGGTATTTCAGCATCCACACGGCTATTGCGCACTTGGCCGATATTCAGCAGACAAACAACTTGCCGGTGAGGCGCTTGATTTGCAATAGCCAGACTCGCTGGAATTCAATGCTCCTCATTTTGGCTGCCTGCTACAACAGGAGAAAGCTGTCAACAAGTATCTGTACAGCTATGGTCAAAGGTCAAGCTCTGAGGAGCTGGTCATTTTCTGGCCGAAGTACTGGACACTCATGCGTAAGCCTGCAGGCTCATGCGTCCGTTTGAGGAGGTGACAAACCTGGTGAGTCGCAGTGAAGGTGCCATCAGCGACTTGATCCCATATGCTTTCTTCCTGTGCGTAGACTGGTGGATCAAGCTGTAGAGGAGCGTGAACAGGAACAGGAGGAAGAGTTGTGGGAGCCATCACGACCTGAACCAGATGTTTTGTCAACACCTGTGGCAGCACAGAGGAGGGGGAGGAGGAGGAGTCGTCTGGGAAAGAGGAGTCTGGTGAGGAAGGTGGTTTTTTTGAGGAGGAGGCGTCGCAGGGGGCTTCTGCTGCTCACCTTTCCCGTGGTATTGTTCTTGGCTGGGGGGAGGAGGAGAACTTACCTGACATCACTGAGGAAGAGCAAGAAGAGCTGGCCAGTAGGTCAGCATCTGACTTTGTGCAGATGGGGTATTTAATGCTGTCCAGCCTGTTGAGGGACCCCTGTATAAAAAAACTCAAGGGGGATGACCTGTACCTGGTGGCAATGCTACTAGACCCTCAGTATAAGCACAAAGTGGCGGAGATGTTACCAAATCTCCAGAAGTCAGAAAGGATGCAGCACTTGCACAACAAGCTGGCAAGTATGCTTTACAGTGCGTTTAGGGGTGATGTCACAGCACAACGGAAAAAAGGTGCCACTGCCAGTCATCTTCCTCCTCATCCCATGTCCAAGCAAGCAAGGACAGGATGCTCTAGCAATCTCATGGTGATGTTGGACATGCAGACATTCTTTAGTCCAACCGGATGCACCCTCCACTAATGCCTCGCCTGGCCTTAAGTGTGGATATAGACACTCTGAGAAGCGATGAACCCCTGGACTACTGGGTGCGCAAACTTGACCTGTGGCCAGAGCTGTCACAATTTGCCATCCAACTTCTGGCTTGCCCTGCCTCAAGTGTCCTGTCAAAAAGGACCTTCAGCACAGCTGGAGGCATTGTCAGTGAGAAGAGAAGTCGCCTAGGTCAAAAAAGTGTTCAGTACCTCACCTTTATCAAAATGAATGAGGGATTGATCCCAGAGGGCTACTGCCTGCCCGAAGACTAAGTCAGTCCCCACACACAGCATCTCTGCCTGCAGGCCGTGTGACTGCCTGCCCGAAGACTAAGTCAGTCCCAACCGGCAGCTAATAAAAAGAAGAAGATTTTTTTCTGGTGCGTGTACATGCCTGCCTAGATCGTTTCCTTGCCACGGTGAAGGGGCTTGGGTATCACAATGAAGCAATGACCTATATGAGTGTGTTGGAGGGCACACCCAAGACAATGAGGTCGTTGCTTCATTGTGGACAGGCCAAATTCGATCAGCTGGATAGTTACTGTTGTTCTGTCATTGAGCTACCTCAGCCCGACCATACGGGCTTGAAAACCACCATCGCCTGCACTCTTGCCATTGTGCACACCAGTCCAGCATAGCTATTACTACACAAACAGCTGTTTGTGGTGCGTTACACAGTGAGTTTGGTCTGTCAGTGTGAAGCAGTACACTACTTACACTACCTGCTGATCCATATCTACACACGCAAGAAGTTTTAAAGCACTTTATGCCTCCAATTTAGGAATGCAATGTGATGTCTGCCTTTTAGGGATTATAACGCTGCTGTGCGTCAAATCCAGATTTTTCCCCGGGAGTTTTGGCATGTATCCCACTCCACCATGCCCCCCTCCAGGTGTTAGACCCCCTTGAAACATCTTTTCCATCACTTTTGTGGCCAGAAACAGTGTTTGTAGTTTTTCAAATTCACCTGCTCGTTGAAGTCTATTGCGGTTTGCAAAAGTTCGCGTTTGCGGTTCGCGAACACAAAATCTGAGGTTCGAGTCATCTCTACTGAACAGCGGCCCTCTGCCTGCACAGATCCCCTGAACACCAGCCCTCTGCCTGCACAAACCCCCAAAATAGCAGCCCTCTTCTTCTATGAATCGTTACAGTTCCTCTTTAAGCAATTCTTATTAGATTCTTGTCTGACTACAGTTATACTATACATTAAAATGATACAACCGTAAATGTATGTTGCAAAATAAATTACATAAAGTAATGTGAAGTCATTGGCTTGCTTGTGTTCATACATTACTTTCAACAAAGAAAATAGTTTTTTTTTCCATTACTAGTTTTATAATCTGTGTGAAATAACAAGTCTAGAAACTGTTTCCTTTCTATGTTTACATAATTGTCCATGTAAACATTAGATGATGTTCTTAAAACGTGCCCTCAGGCATTGTACATGGGCAATTGTGCCTCATTCATTCAGGAACCTTTGACACAACTGTCTCTATTGTGCTAGAATAATACCCAGATCACTGGCTCGGCCTTCTCTCAGGGGCCATATGGTAGAAAACAAACCTACAAAGCTCTGAAAAAATAATACAGCAGGTGAAGCTGGTTTTCGGTAAATTCAGCACTGAAAGAAACTGTCCACAAAAGAATCTATTGCACAGAAGAAGGCCTGCATCGACTTATTATTCATTTGCGTGAATTACTGTATGAATGATCAGCGTAGCAAATACAGTTTCTCTAACAAACAAAGCAACAGATTCTACTGGTAGATGTTCTAATTTAAATTGTTTCAGTTTCTATGGCACAAGTGAATGTGTATCAAGTGAATGTGTATGTAGTATAAACATTCAGTATTGCTGAAGAAATATGGTTACACATATGAATATGGAGAAAATGATGGAGCATGGTAAAATCTTTGCAAATGGTTCACTGTGAGGTTAAAGGGAACCTAAACTGAGAGAGATATGGATGTTTCCTTTTAAACAATACCAGTTGCTTGTCAGTCCTGCTGAACTCTTTGGCTGCAGTAGTGGCTGACTCACAAACCTGAAACAAGCATGCAGCTTATCCGGTCTGACTTCAGTCAGAGCACCTGATCTGCATGCTTGTTAAGGGCCTGTGGCTAAAAGTATTAGAGACACAGGATCAGCAGGAGAGTCAGGCAACTGTTTAGGTTCTCAGTTTAGGTTCCCTTTAGTTGTTCAAAGCAGCAGATATTTGATTCCCCAGAAATTTCAAGCAATCAATCACGTGTTTCATTTTAGGCGTGGGCAGAATGGTAAATTTTCACTTCAATGCAAGAAGAGCTGGAATATTTCTCACAGAGTTAGTATGTCCTCCCAATGTCTTCATAGGTTTCCTCTGGGCACTCTGGGTTCCTTCCACAACCCAAAATATACAGATAAGTTAATTGGCTTCCTCCTAATTTGGCCCTAGACTACGATACATACACTACATGATACATACATAGACATATGACTATGGTAGGGATTATATTGTGCCCCTCTGAGGGACAGCTAATGTTGGCCATACACTGCTCAATTAAAAGATTATCGATTGACCTATTGATTCTTAAAATCGATTCAAAATAAATGAAGCAATAGAACATTAATCAATTTTTTTTGCCCATACACTACAGTTGATTTTTGTTCCCTTTTTCCACCTTTAATTGATCAGAGGCTATTGTCGATCACAAAATAGGTACCCTGATGAATCAGAGCGAGTAAAGGTCGATCGAATACATAATGAAAAGCTCCTGATTCAAGAGTTAGTCCAGATACACACCATGTAATATTTACTTCAAATCCAACTTATGATTGAGTAAAAGATCCTATTGAGCAAAAAGAAAAAAAAATGCACTGCCGATTCCAAGCTCAAAATCGATTTCTTTCTCAATCAGAAGCAGATCGGAAACTATTGATCAAAATAGCGGCCATCGTTCCGGGGGGGTATGTCTGGTTCCGGTAACATTTTCCCCTCGTATCATTTTTGATTGATATTCAATTCGAAAAATGTTCAAAATTTGAAAAAAAAAATGCAAACTAGTCCTCTTCTATATCCGATCGATGTCAGATATGAATATTAATCAGATGCCTCTCTCAAATATTATCTAAAGTAAAGATTGCATGGTCTTAGAAAAGCGTCTAGGAGTTATGTTTTACTTGTGCTGCAAAATGGGAACAGTCTAAAAGAAAGGTGGGGGGAGAGTCAAATGTGGTCAATTTGACATCAATATCCACTAATCAGACTTTTGTTGAGCAATAATACTCAGCAATTTCAGTTTTGTTACACTGTTTTTGGACATTCATTTCAGTGCTCCTCCCCATCAATGAATCACCCAGAACTGATTTCCTTAAAGGAAACATCCAAGCTGTTAAAAAAAAGAGATCCACTTACCTGGGGCTTCCTCCAGCCCGTAGCAGCCAGACTGTGCCCTCGCCAAAGCTCGGGTGGCTCCCGGTCTTTGCCAGGTCAAGTTCTGGGTCGGCCTCTTCTGCGCTCCACCGCGTGGGTCACATGTTCTTTCCTGCGCAGTACCATCTTGATGATGTTGGAAAGACCACGTGACCCAGGCGATGGAGCGCAGAAGAGGCCAAGCCGAACCCAACCTGGCGAGGTCGGCTGTGCCAGCGGAGAAGGCCAGGAGCCACCGGAGCTGCGGCAAGGGCACAGGACGGCTGCCACGGGCTGGAGGAAGCCCCAGGTAAGTGGATCTTTTTTTTAACAGCTTGGATCACTCCTTTAAAGGGGACCTAATGTGCATGTTACGTAGTGTAAGGGTCTGAGCCCTCAAACGCAGTTGTGTCCCCTTTTCAGCAACACATCAATGTTACAGAAGCAAACACAACTATTTTAGTGGGCTCACCCCAGTCCACTTGCTCTGCTGTCGCTATGATGGCAGAGCTCTGTGAGCCAGCCAGGAGACAATTTCATTGGCTTCTGACTCTGTCATCCATGTGAGCCAGTGATCAGTTATACCAACAGCACAGCGAGTGGGCTGTAGCGGCGATCGACAGATCGGGGGTAGTGGTAAGAGCGTGTGGTTAATATGTTTTTCACTGTTCATACATACTGTATGTCTATCTCATCATGATGTCACATGTCACCTTGGGTATACTTTAAGGTGTAAGGAACAGTATTAGCAAATTTTCGTTTTGCTCTTTCTTATTGATCTGAAAAATAACATTTAAGACAACTGAAAGTAGTCACAGGAGATAATACAGAGGAAAGCAAAAGCCCTCACTGTTTGGGTAAACACTGAATAAAATGCCTGCAGGGGCAAACTTTGCTACAACAGTCATTACGACCTCAGGTTTCCCTGAACGTCAGTTTTAATTGCAATATATTTTCAGACAGTTTTAAAAAGATTTTTCCTTGATAACATTTCAGTTCTGTGACTTCAGTACGATGAACCCAAAAGCCACTTTCACAAATTCATATTTCAAAATTCCTGTGAAAGTAACATTGTAGCTTTGACTGAGAAATGAACTTGATGAATCCGCCTCGCTCATCTCTACTTTCCTTATATACTCAAACTAGCCCTAGTAACAGGAAAATGAGAAAACTGATTGGTTGCTAATAGAGAATTAGAAAATGCCCTTCAGTCAGGCACTGAGGCTGGGATTACAAAGGCGAACAATACAAGCACATCTATTACACAAAAAACCAGGCAGTATCGAGATACTTAAAATACGACATTTGTTGTATTCAGTGTATTAAGAACTGTTGGCGATGGATTTGAATAGGTTCCAGCATTTCTCACAGCTTTGGATAGAGAGCTGACTAGATAGACAATATAGAAATGAATTACTTGTTGTGAAGATAATTTATCTGCAGTATGTCCTCTCTTCATCTAAGCTTCAAAGACGTGTATCTACTTTCCCAGCAATTAATAAGAGCATTGTGAATGCTAGCATGCACCTGTGCTTATCATCACCCCTGGGGATAAAAAGAAGCTATTAGGAAAAGCTCTCCCTAATGTGAGTTACCCCACTTACCTCAGCAGATCCAAAGCTATGTCCCAGGACTTAGTACAGTTACTCCACATGTGTTAAGGTGAGTGTGGTGCTTCCATTCCCTATACCCCAGCCAGCCTTGTCTGCTGGGATTCCTGAGTCCTGACCTGATGATGACATCAGACCAGGAGTCAGTAAACAAGGCAAGAGCCAGTGCTACCATAGAGACAACCTATGGCAATTGCCCCAGGGCTGCCAGACCCTTTCCCTTATGTCTCTGCCCCCCCCCCCCTCCCCCAACTTGTGCTACCTGGTGGCCCTGCAAAGTTTTTGACAGCATAACAGCTCACCTATCCTGCACACTACTTTATTAGCTCATGATCCCCTTTTTCATCCCCACTTCACTGCAGCTTCTCAGTGATCCAGTGTATGTCATTGTGTAATAACTTGCCCTGGGTCACAGAGACGCTGTGCTCAGGAGGGATGAAGATGGGGAGTATGAACTAATGGAGCATGGTACAGGTAAGTTGTTTGCAGGGGCCACATGGAGCACAAGTCAATAGAAATAGAACAACTTTGAGGGAAGGAAACACAAGTTGGGGGGTGAACTTCCAGGTCACGGCCATCCTGCGCAGAGCCACCATCAGAGCATCAGAACCGGAAGCCCGGGGGGGAGGCGGGGGGGGGGAGTTTTTGGGCGGGAGGGGGGTCCCTGCTGAGTAACCTGCATTTAACTGTTTCCAGGCATGGACGTGCTAAGCAGTTACCACGCAAAGTGCCGCTCACAGACTTTTGTGCACGCAAAGTCCTGTGATCGCACGATCGTGGACATTTTTTTGCACGCGATCGCCGCCCGCAATTCGCGGGGCTTTGCGCGCACAAAAGTCTGTGACCGGCACTTCGCGTGGTAACTGCTTAGCACTCCCGTGCTAACAGTTACCGCTGTTTAGAGAATCAAGCCCTTTGGTTATAAGCTAATTGCTTTTCTAAAAGCTGAGCAACAAATCAGGTTACAGAGCAGTACAGAGCTTTTACACACATGTGCTGAGATGCACTCTGGAAGTAGCAAATACTAAAGAATCCAGAATCCTGCTAGCTTGCACCTAATCTGCATTAGGCTGTAGACGCACTGTGAGTGCTTTCTACGAGCTTTTCTGACCCTCAGGGCTTTTTGAGTGTTTAATAAAAAACGTTCCCATTGATTTACATTAAAATTGAGGTAAAATCACAGTAAATTGCTGTAATTGCGATTCCAGCACTCTTACCCAATTTTACAGCGATTTTAATGCAGGTCAATGGGAGAGTTTTCTTAAAAAACACTGAGGGTCAGAACAGCTACAGTCTGCTGTTTTGGGCTTCTGCCCTTGGCTGGGCGGCTTGATAAAGGGCAAGAGCCCTAAACAGCAGACTGTGGCTGTCTTACAGCAGGATGTTTTAACTTATCTTGTGCAATAAAGTTTTGATAACTGATAAAAGACGGTGCGGACTTCAATCAATTTTGATTAGTGTTTCACCCTAATTATTATAAGTATTTATATAGCATAGTAATATTATAATGTCCTACCATATTATTATTATGTATTTATATAAAACTGACATCGTCTGCAGCACATTACAGAGTACATAGTCATGTCACTGACTGTCCTTAGAGGAGCTCACAATCTAATCCTAACATAGTCACAGTGTAATGACCTGCAATATTATTATTATGATTATGTATTTATATAGTACTGACATTTTCTGCAGCACTTTACAGAGTACATAGTCATGTCACTGACTGTCCTCAAAGGAGTTCACAATCTAATCCTACCATAGTCATAGCCTAATGTCTTACTATATTATTATTATTATGTATTTATATAGCACTGACATCATGTTTCTTTAATGGTTAACACTGTTTTTTTTTGGGGGGGATGGGGGGCAGAGGGAGTGAGGTGGAGGGGGGCAGTAAGTTTGCCTGGTATGAGGCGCACACATTTCTGAATTTACAATTTGTAGATGAAAAGAGTGGCAGGGAGTGGCAAAATAGATGCACATGATGTGTGGGCATTATAAGGATTAAAGGACATCTGAGGTGATGTGACATGATAAGATAGACATGTGCATTCAATGCCCAAACCTGGCCTCCCCCTTAACATAAAAACTTTTCTGATGACTAGCATTAACTTTATTCCCAACAATATTCTCCATTGCGATAACCCTAACCTACCCTGTTTGTGTTACACCTTTCCTGATGAAATCCCCTTTCTCATGCCTAACCCTTACCATGAAAACTAACCTTCCCCTTAACTGACACCTAGTCTTAACTACTCTTAAAGGGATACTGTAGGGGGTCGGGGGAAAATGAGTTGAACTTACCCGGGGCTTCTAACGGTCCCCCGCAGACATCCTGTGCCCATGCAGCCACTCACCGATGCTCCGGTCCCGCCTCTGGTTCACTTCTGGAATTTCAGACTTTAAAGTCTGAAAACCACTGCGCCTGCGTTGCCATGTCCTCAGTCCCGCTGATGTCACCAGGACCATACTGCACAGACACAGACCATACTGGGTCTGCGCAGTATGCTCCTGGTGACATCAGCGGGATCAAGGACACAGCAACGCAGGTGCAGTGGTTTTCAGACTTTAAAGTCTGAAATTCCAGAAGTGAACCGGAGGCAGGGCCAGAGCATCGGTGAATGGCTGCATGGGCACAGGATGTCTGCGGGGGACCATTAGAAGCCCCGGGTAAGTTCAACTCATTTTCCCCCGAACCCCCCTAAAGTGTCCCTTTAACCCTTAAGAGACTCGTTTAACTACCTAGTTAGCTGGCATTTGATATAGCCTGTGCCCAGTGCTAAAAATGATCATTTCCTGTCCATTCACAACAAGACCAGGTCTTACATTTAAATTCATAATTAAAATCTGAGTTCTTCTGGATTTGGTCATAAACAATGGAAATGTGTGCTGAGCCTGCATTTGTTCTCCTTGGTGTATGCAAGAATGATTTCTCTGAAATGTTTGTTCTTCTTCCTAGTGTCATTTTTGCTAGTTGTTATGGGCAACCACGACAAATATCCCTGACACATAAGAAAAATATTCTTCTCACACCCCTGGGTTATATACAATAATCAATTTTATCTTTTTCTCTGCTTCAGCTACATTGTCCTGTTTATACTGAATAAAGATTACAAAATAAGAAAAAATCCTACTGATCAAAAATCTAAGGGAACCAACAGTTATTCTCACATGCAAAGATGAAGGCAAATGGAAAAGCAACAGACACTTTAGTTTCTTGGGACCAAATTCAGATGTCAAAGGTTGTATAACCTAATAAATGTATAACCTTGCGAACCACAAAAATAGAGAGAATATACAACTTGTAATTCTTGTTATCACTCATAGCTGTACATGCTTTTACCTTACCAGGCATATTTTGGACACGGTGTCACTATATTTCACCCATGAGAGACAGCTGAAAAACTGGCATGAATCATCTGGTCTAAATCAAAAAAGTGTCAAGTGCATCGGAAGATAATAAAACTTCAAACAGCATCCAGGTATAAAGAAAATTAGTTCTTCAGCATTCTAGTGGACAATCAAAAAGTAGAAAGTTGTACCAGACTGTAACTCAAAAACTATAAGGCACCGTCTCCTAATAAAATAGCTTACCAGACTATACTACCATCAAAGAACAGTGGAGCAATGAAGCATACAGTTTGTTTGCTAACCTAACTTTTACTACTGTACAATTATAGTAGACCGAGAAGCATAAAAACATGCAGTACATGAAAAACATGTATTTCATGGCTTAGCAGGGCTTCTTCATCAGATGAGAATTCCAACAAATAACAGGTGTTAACTTGTTATTACAGTATAAAACCATGGCCCCTCTTCAATTCACCTTTTTCTCCTACGTTTTCTCCTAAGAGACTATTTTTTACCTTATGTTTCAAATAATTGGCAGCACTCTGCAGTTGAAAAAGTTTCAAAACATAGGTGAAAAAATATAGTCAAAATTATTCTGAGTATTTTCTTGCACTTGCTGGTGGCTTAAAAGGCATTTTATTGATAAGTTATGGCGATATTACCTAGGAGAAAACTCAGAAGAAAAGGTTAATTAAATAAGGGCCCATATATGTTTAAATACCTATTCTGAAGTACAATAATCAAGACACATGACCACCACATGACCACCAAACGTTCAAAAGCGTAATCCAGCATCACATCACCATGACTGGGATTGATGTTGCTGAAGACCAATGGGAAAGGAAGAGGAAAGTAAAAGCCACCAACAATCCATCCACTCCAGGTGATGGAGTATCAGAAGTGTCTTATGGCACCACTCTTTTGAAAGCCTTCCTCCCAGTCAGGTTACCCATCCCTCCAGTATTGTTCCATACACTGAATTTGCCACTCCATGGAGCTCCATTGGCTCATCTCCTGATCTCAGCCACAATGCTCAACGTCTTACAAAAGTTCTCATTCTTGGTCCTTGGGTATCTGGAGCTTTCTTGGATTCTCTGTATTTTCTCCAATTCAGTCTTTTGGCAACACCCCTAAGAAAGCAAGAAAAGCTGACAATAGTGGAGACTGCCTCAACATCAACCCCGCTCGAGTTCTTGGCACCCGTTTTGGCATTGTCAAAGTTTGTTTAAACTTATATCCAGGGGGAAGTTTATCAGAAGAGTGGTGCTATTAGACAGTTATGATATTGTATAAGTTGGTTAAGGATAAACTTTTATTTGGAAATATGGCAGAACTGGTTTTCTATGGAAGTTGTATCTAGACTGTGAGAATTGCCAAGGTAGTTTCAGCATGGAGTACTTTAGCAACTTATATGCAGTATGGAGAAATGTTTTTTTAGAAGGCTGTGCCTTATAGCTTCAGTTTAAGATAATTATTAGAGAATTACCAAGGGCCTGCTGCACTAAACTCCGGTATAGTTGCCATGCTCAGTGAGCACACAGCACTTTTAGTGTTACTAGCGCAGGGGAAGCATTGGCTGTTAACTCATAAGCGTCACGCACCCGTTAAAGAGAACCTGTACTGTCCAATTTGTACAATAAAAAACATACCAATCAAGTCACTGTGATCTCCTGGACCTCTCTTTGCCATTTCCACCGATCCACAACGCAATCCTTGCTTTTAATCACCAGTTTTAGGCAGTGTTTACAAACAAAAAACATGGCCGCTAATCAGGAAGTGATGTATGTGTATATATCTCATGTTACTGTATACTACAAGTTTTTATTACAAAGTGAATTATCTGCACTCCTTTCAGGGATTCTCACAGTTTCTCAGCATGACAAGCTGAAACAGAAAGCAGAGAGCTGTCTGTGCCTAATAAAAAAAGCACGCACACAGAGCCTGCAGGGGGCCTGCAGACGGCATGCATAATTTCTCCCTATCACAGCAGAGGCAGCATTGTCGACAAAGCCTGACAAAGGAAAGAAGATTAGTTATATTACAGAGACAGTGCAACTAGAAAAGGCTGCAGTAATCCAGACCACATTAGAACAGGTATAAGAACGTATAGGATAGAAGAAATAAGGCTGAACATTTTGTTACAGAGTCTCTTTATTGTGCAAGTTGCTATGGTAATGTGTGTGGTAATTTGCATTACCATAGCACTACGTGCGTTACTGTAGTAACACACCATGGGCTTGATTCACTAAGACAAATAGCATGCCTTATCAAAGTTAACAGGCCTTATCAGAGTAGCATGGAAAACGTATGCCTGCTAATTGGCAATGACGAGAGCTCTACTCATCCTGCCCTGAGCCCCTGCGGGTTCATAGTGCTAGCTATGCTACTCTGATAAGGCATGTTAACTTTGATAAGGCATGCTAACTTTGATAAGGCATGCTATTTGTCTTAGTGAATCAAGCCCCATGTGGCACTACTAGGTTAATGGCCGGTGCTCCCCCGAAGCTAGTAGCAGTAAAATTGCTCTGCACTCCCTGAGCACGGCAACTTTACCAGAGTTTAGTACATCAGGCCCCAAATGAGAAAATTTGTGTGGAAAACACATCCATTATATGCTTCTTTATATGCTAATGTAAGTGCAACAAGCATGTGTAAATATGTGTTTAGTGGTGCATGAGATAAACTGATGCCAGTAATAATCGAAAATGTATGAAAACATTATTTTTCTTTATTTGTATATTTTCTCTCAGAGTTTTTTTTTTATGCATATGGGGTCGAGTATATCATGATTTGCTATGCACTAAGTCTTAGGGCCCGTTTCCACTATCGCGAATCCGCATGCGGGCAACGCATGCGGATCCGCACAGTCAGTAGAAGTGGATGGGACTGTTTCCACTTGTGCGTTTCCCCGCACGTTTTTCTGTGCAGAAAAAATCTGCAGGGTAGGGGCCTCAGAATTCGCCTGCGTGTGGAATGCAGGCGAATCGCACACAATGTATTTAATAGGGAAATCGCATGCGTTTTCCCCATGCGTTTTTTGCCGCGATTTCGCATGCGATTTCGCATAGGTACCCATGTTAATTCACACAGGCAGTGACATGGTTAAAATCGCATACAGCCTTACCTATGCGAAATCGCATGCGAAATCGCGGCAAAAAACGCATGCGGAATCGCACCCGCATGCGATTTGCCTGCGGTGATTCGCCGGCGATTTCGTAACGCTACAGTGGAAACGGGCCCTCAAGCATTGCATATAAACATTTTTTGTGTTATTCAATTTTTATTGAAGTCTGCAAAACTGTCATACTATGTGAATGTCAGAAGCAGCTTGGAGTCACCTTCCTTCCTTCCTTCCTTCCTTCCCATCATCATGTATATGAGGTACTCATAGAGGGGATGGAAGGGGGCACCATCGCGAAAGTCATAAAATTTAAAATGTATGTAAACACATTCAAATAAGAAGTACATTTCTTTCAGAGTAGGAGTCATAAAATACCTTTCCCCTATGTTGCTGTAACTTAGTAGGTAGTAGAAATCTGACAGAACCGACAGGTTTTGGAGTAGCCCATCTCCTCATGGGGGATTCTCAGGGGTTTCTTTATTTTCAAAAGCACTTAGCGAATGACAGTTGCTCCCTACAACTGCCAAAAAGTGTGAAGTGAGCAGGGAAGCTGGCAAGCATCTTTTTATAAATTACCTTTTCAGGTAGAGTCTTTATAAAGAACAAAGGCCATGCTGTGAATCCCCCATTAAGAGATGGACTTGCCCAAAACCTGTTGGCTCTGGATTTTGTACTACCTACTGTAAGTGACAGCAACATAGCAAAATCGTCATTTATGGATTATTTTACTTTGGAAGAAATGCACTTCTTTGTATGTTATTACATGTTTTTTTACATTTTAAATTTTTTTTACTATAGTGGTCCTTTAAAAAAAAAACCCTGAGAATCCCCCATGAGGAGATGAACCAATCTAAAACCCATTACTCCTGGCAGATATTAACTGCTTACTTTTTTCTCTGTAGTGGTGCTTTAAGTAATTTGCAATTGTTGTGCTATAATTCTGGATGTATGCATGTCTCAAAAACATAAAAACATGAAAAATGTACCTGATTAAATACTTTATGTATGTTGCATCTCAGACAAGCTACAGTGGCCACATATACAGTAGTTATTATAATAATGAATTTAGGAAATACAAACCTTGTTCATTCATAGCAGAAAAATACAAACATATTTCACAGCGAAGAAGAAATATAACGTACTGGACCAGTTTCCATTCTTAATTCATAAATAAAAAGAGGAACACTAAATTATAAAATACTGGAAGGCTGTACAATCTAGTGAAGATAACAGAAGACATAAATTGAAATCTATGGCTAGCCTAAGAAGAGCTTTATGTCAGTAATGGGACAGGTTTCTGTGAGGCAGGCAAGACAGCCATTTATATCTGCTGTAGAGTAAAACTCCCACACGCTGCAGAACTAAAGCAAAGGCATTAATTAATTCTGAAAGGCTGTCCCTGACCATTAAAAAATACATTTACAGTTCTACCTAGTTAAAATAAAAGGAAGGAGAATGTGAATTACATAATCTCAAGCATTTAATAATGGATTTGTAAATGCCAAGTGGTAGAAAAGCTTAAGGAGGAATTCTGAGCATAGGAATAAAACGATACTCCCAAACAAGTCTGTTTGCTTTTACCAATATCCTTGCCATGCAATCTTTTAAACATTTGGCTTTCTTTTATATTGCATCCCTGGTTTAAACTTTCCTTCTCTCAACTCCATTTCTGATATCTGTTCTAAATACCTAAATTACATTATTTTACCAATGCACAATGCACAATGCACAATGTCATCTCACCTTGCTAGTCAGAGGTGTAGAATATTGTTTCTGTGTTATAAGGGCTGTCGTTGAAGGGGGGGGAGGGGAGGAAGGTTGTAACAAAACCTTCAAGGTATGCAGTTTCAGGGAGGCCCAGAAGCCACAGGGGGGCCTATGGGGGCTTGATTCACTAACTGGCGCTAAGTGTTAACGCTGGAGTGAAAAGCCTCTTAGTGCCCCATAAGTTGCTTTGCATGCATTAAGAACGGTCGCACAAAGCTACTTCGTGCACAGCCCTGCTCAGTGTGCGCGGGTAATAGTGCGCAGTGCGACGATAACGTCACACCCGCTGCCCTGTAAAAGTTGCACATTGATGCGCCATTTCGGGGGCACCTGAAGCGCCGTTTTCGACGCACCGGGTGCAACGTTTACAGGGCAATGGGTGCAACGTTGTCGTCGCACCGCTCACTATTACCTACGCACCACGCTGCGCGCACACTGAGCGGAGCTGTGTGTGATGTGTGGGCGTAAACCACTTAACTCAGGGGCGTAGCAATAAGTATAGCAACCATAGAGGTTGCTATGGGGCCCTGCAGCAGCCCTACGCCACAGGGGCCCGCACATGAAGAGGACTTTTTTTTAATGTACTTTTAATTTTTTTAAATTTTATGTCGTCCGGGCCCCCCGGGCCCCCCCCCCCCTTCGATAACTTTAAAAAAGTGGGCCCCCCAGGTCCCCCCCCAGCCCCCCTCCTCTGATAAGGTGGCTGGTGAGGAGGGGGACGGACTACGTGGAGGGCGGCGCATTGATACTCCCTGGCGGCCGGGACCCGATAGTTAATCTATCTATCATTCCGGGCCCGGCCAGCCAGGGAGGAATGAGTGATGTGAGACGAGGGAGCGGAGCAGAACGGACCGGCTCGGCTGCAGACAGTACCTATCCCCTGCCTGCGGCGCGTGTGCGACTGTGACTGTCTGGAGCCTGGAGGGGAGCCGAGCGAGCCGGAGCGGTGGAGAGGAGCTGCCCTGGCTGTGCTTCACTTGACTGTGCAGTGGAGCGACCAGACCCGACCCGACCCCACGCAAGTGGGTGCCTGGCTGGTGGTGCTGCTGGCTGCTGTTGAAAGAGGTGGGTGGGTGGGGAATGGGGGCCCTGGCTGCTGTGGACGGAGGTGGGTGGGGGCTGGGGAATGGGGGCCCTGGCTGCTGTGGACGGAGGTGGGTGGGGAATGGGGGCCCTGGCTGCTGTGGACGGAGGTGGGTGGCTGGGGAATGGGGGCCCTGGCTGCTGTGGACGGAGGTGGATGGCTGAGGAATGGGGGCCCTGGCTGCTGTGGACGGAGGTGGGTGGGGAATGGAGGGCCTGGCTGCTGTGGACGGAGGAGGGTGGGGGTTGGGGAATGGGGGCCCTGGCTGCTGTGGACGGAGGTGAATGGGGAATGGGGGCCCTGGCTGCTGTGGACGTTGTGGGTGGGGGCTGGTGCTGGCTGCTGTGGGGGGGGATGGGGTAGAGAGGTGCTGGCTGCTGTGGGGGGGAATGGCTGGGTGAGAGAAAAGTGCTGGCTGTTGTGGGGGGCGGGGATGGGGGAGAGGGAGTTGCTGGCTGCTGTGGGGGGGATGGGGGAGAGAGGTGCTGGCTGCTGGGGGGGGGGGGGAGGTGCTGGCTGCTGTGGAGAGATATGGTGGATTTTTTTACAGGTTTTTCTGGTGAACGCTGCATACATAACGATTATTTTCTGGTGAATGCTGCACACATAACGATTATTTTCTGGTGAATGCTGCGCACATAACGATTATTTTCTGGTGAATGCTCTCCACATAGCGATTATTTTCTGGTGAATGCTCTCCACATAGCGATTATTTTCTGATGAATGCTCCCCACATAGCGATTATTTTCTGGTGAATGCTCTCCACATAACGATTATTTTCTGATGAATGCTCCCCACATAACGATTATTTTCTGGTGAATGCTCCCCACATAGCGATTATTTTCTGGTGAATGCTGCGCACATAGCGATTATTTTCTGGTGACTGCTCCTCACATAGCGATTATTTTCTGGTGACTGCTCCCCACATAACAATTATTTTCTGTTTTCAGGACTGTGGTGGAGAGAGACATCCAGAAGGGACAGCAACACTGTGCCATCACCCACCCAACCCTGTTGCCTCTGAGCCAGAGGAGACGACAGCGTCATCATCCACCCCACCCACTGCCAGCCAGACCACAGGTAAGCTCACACCTAGGGTTGCCACGGTATACCATGTTTTTTGGCTGCATAGTAATTACACCATGCAGAAAACATAACAAACATGACTGCTCTCCACATAGCAATTATTTTCTGGTGACTGCTCTCCACATAGCGATTATTTTCTGGTGACTGCTCTCCACATAGCGATTATTTTCTGGTGACTGCTCTCCACATAGCGATTATTTTCTGGTGACTGCTCTCCACATAGCGATTATTTTCTGGTGACTGCTCTCCACATAGCGATTATTTTCTGGTGAATGCTCTCCACATAGCGATTATTTTCTGGTGAATGCTATCCACATAGCGATTATTTTCTGGCGAATGCTCCCCACACAGTGATTATTTTCTGGTGAATGCTCCCCACATTGCGATTATTTTCTGGTGAATGCTCCCCACATAGCGATTATTTTCTAGTGAATGCCCCCCACATTGCGATTATTTTCTGGTGACTTGGAGGGGTGTGGGTATGTTGGGGTGGAGGGTTCTGGATCAATGTTTGGGTGGGAGGTCCGAGAGGTGCGTTGGGTTGGAAGGTCAGGGGGGGGGGGGGGGCATGCAAAAAATTTGCTATGGGGCCCAGTCATTTCTAGCTACGCCCCTGACTTAACTCCATGGTTTGCACTAACAACCTCTTAAGGCTTACTAACTGGCTTAGCACTGGGGGAGAGAGGTTGTCTTTCCCTGTCCTGAGAGACTGACTAATAAGGGCACAGAGAGAAAAAACTTTATGCTCTCTGCACAATTGTTCTAATGATTGAACCGGATCAGCCAACTTATAATAAATCATACAAAGTTTTGTAGACAAAGATTATTAGACAGTCCCTATTCAGTGCGCGGCAAACTCTCAAGTACAGTGCCCAGCCCCCAACCTCTCTACTCCTTCCCAAGTGCTCTGTACTGTAGTGATGTGATGATGGAGAAGTCTGCAGAGCCAGTTCTGCTCCATCAGAGATGGACAGAGTGAGTGTAATAAGCTGAGGCTGGGATCACACTCGTCTGTCAGTTTTCTGTATGCATTTTCTGCACACTAACTAAACCATGGGCTTGATTCACTATTTTCGTGCAAAAAATTGCGATTGCGTGCGAAAATCGCTGTCACGGTTTAGTGAATCAAGCCCCATCTGTATGTGTGAAAACATGCACATTTTATCACGGAAGCTAATATAATTGATAGAGTAAATGCCTGCAGCACTTCACTGCTGTCACACATTCAAATGTGCATTAGCCAAATGAATAACATTGGTTCATAGTTCACCTGTGCAGACAGTGAGGGGAGCCCTCCAAAGATTCGCAGGGGGGCCCAATGATTCCTAGTTTCGCCCCTCTTACATTATTGCATTGTATATTCTGAAAATGACATTACCGTGCATCTTACACTTTCTTTGAACATTTAACCACTTCCCCACCACAGGTTTTCTCCCCTTAAAGTGAACCAGAGGTGAAGAACCCTAATGTATTTTACCATATATATCAGTGGGAACATTAAAGAAAACACCTACCCTGCTCTCTGTTTCATTCCTCACTGCTCAGCCTGCTTCTAATCAGCCCTGATAAAATCTCTGACTGAGCATTCAGTCTGGCTTTGCTCAGGAATCATTATAGCTGAGTCTGTCTTCTCTGATTTCTTTTCAAGCCCAAGCCTGCCCCCTGCTGGCTCTACTATGACTCAGCTATAATGATTCCTGAGCAAAGTCAGACTGAATGCTCAGTTGGGGATTTTATCAGGGATGATTAGAAGCAGGCTGAGGTGTTTTCTCTAATGTTCCCATATATATATATATATATATGGTAAAATACATGAGGGTGCTTTGCCTCTGGTTCACTTTAAAAACCAGAGCAATTTTCAAATCACGCTCCTCCCATTAATTCACCAATAACTGTTTTGCTACTTATCACAATTAAATGATCTATATATTATTTTTCTTGCCAAAAATTAGGCTTTCTTAGAGGGGTACTTCTTTCAGAAGAATGATCTTATTTTATATGCTTTTTACATGGAATAAAAAATAAAAAATAAAAAAGTAAATATTTCTCA